>NC_041750.1:28731106-28748606 GCF_004115215.2 Ornithorhynchus anatinus | reverse complement strand
GACTAGGGGAGGCTGAGGAGTTTGGGAAGACTAGGGGAGGCTGGGGAGACTTGGGGAAGGCTCGAGGAGGATGGGAGGGGCTGGAAATATAAAGCTCTTGGGGGGTCATTTTGCTCATTCTCCTGTCTTCCAACTGGGTCCCTAGCAACCACCCTGGACTTGGTGAGGATCTCTGGGATCTCTGAAACAAGTGGTTTACTGCAGAGGGTTGGCCAAATTGCCCTGGTAACCCAGACCCTATTAACAACCCTCAGCTGTTGGTATAAATTCTCCTAGTGAGAATTTACCCTTCCCTCAGTGCAGCTGGGGAATGGGTGGGCCTCCTCTTCCTCCTCTTCCATCTCCTCTTTAAATAATCTCCTTACCTCTTCCACAGGGTTTAGGTCCAGGGCCTAGGCTTTAAAATTGCTGCAGCCCTGTCTGGTCCTCTACAGAGTAGTGCACCCTCTGATCCCAGCTTTTTTTTTTTAAATGGTGTTTGTTAAGTGCTTATTGTGTGCCAGGCACTGTACTAAGATCTGGAGTAGATAAAGAGCTAATCAGGTTGGACACAGCCTATATGGGGCTCACAGTCTTAATTCCCCATTTTGCAGACGAGGCAACTGAGCCTCAGAGAAGTTGACTTGCCCAAGGTCACACAACAGGCCTGTAGTAGAGCCAGGCTTAGAACCCAGGTCATCTGACTTCAAGGGCTGGGCTACTCAACTTTCCTGGAATGGATCTCTCTCTAAACTTGGCTTCCCTGGCTGGTCATAGAGGGGTTTGGCCTGGAGAGACTTGCCTGGATGAAGTACCCTGCGGTGACTTGAGGTGGTCTGGAGTGACCCGAAGTGAGCTGAGGTACGTGCCACAGTGCAAGTTTTTCATAATGTGGGGTCGGGGTCAGGTTTGTCCTTATGGGCCATGGTTCCGGGCATGTGTCCCCCTTCCTCCAGCACAGATGCCTCCCTCGCCTCTTCCAAACCAAGGCCCAGTGACCCCCGGCCCCAGGACCATGAGCTGCCTGGGAGCAAGCACTCACATACTTTGGCAGTCCCATGGTCCTGCAGTCTCTGCATTGGCAAGTGCTTGGCCGGCCAGCTATCAGGCCAAGCTTCTGGGGCCTCTGCCTTCTCTCAGGCTGCATGGTCACCAGTGGGAGGTGATGGCAGCACTGGCCCAGTCAGAATGGCCCTGCTGGGAAAGATCACAGGGCCAATTTCTCCTTACCTCTGCCAAGAAGTGGGAGCCCCGGGCAGCTCACCTAAGTTAACAGCCACTGTGACTTTGTGCATAAATGAAGACAGATGCCACGATGGTGATGTGATTATTTAGTGTTGATTTTGTATGTCCAGAATAAGAAAGCGGGAGAAGGAGATGGAGAGAGGGTGCAAGGGAAAGATGAAGAAGGGGTGAAAAGTGGGAGAGGAGAGGCAACCCAGAGTTCTAAGCACTAACAGTGTGTCACAAAGGTTGCAGCACTAAGCAGGTCATTCCCACTGCAACCAGGAGTCCACCATTGTCTTCGGAATTAGAGCTGATCTGCCAGCATTCTCACTGTTCATGTTTAAGGCCCACAATTATGGGAAATGAAGATTCAGAGTGAACAAACACATTTTCACTTAATTACGGTCAATACTGAGGTGTTGTTGCATGCCCAGTGGGTTATGTGGTTCTGGAGAGCACAGAGAGAGAGAGAGAGAGAGATACTATCTTCTGGAGCAGTCATTCATTTGGCAATTTACTTAGCACCTTCTGACTGGGGAGTTCTGTACTAAGCACCTGGAAGACAGCAGAAGCAAGACATATGTCCTCTGTTTCCTGGGACTTTAGGATTTAATGGGGGAAACAGAAGTAGCAAGGCCTAGTGGAAAGAGCATGGGCCTGGGAGTCAGAGGACCTGGGTTCTAATTCCAACTCTGCCAATTACCAGCTTTGAGACCTTAGGCAAGTCACTTCACTTTTCTGTGCCTTAGTTACAACATCCAAAAAATGGGGATTCAATATCTGGTCCCCCTCCTACTCAGACTGAGTGTCTCATGTGGGATCTGGTGATCTTGTATCTACCCCATCGCTTAGTACAATGCTTAGTGCATAATAAGCACTTAACAAATACCACAGTTATTTTTACAGACAGAAATGATTTACAGTAGGGTGCAGGAGGGAAATCAAAGGTAAAAACAGTAAGTACCACACGTGTGGGCAGAGGAAACGATGAAGTAAACACTTGATTTTACAAGAATATGCCTGGGAGAATGGGTAAACAATTCACAGGTAGCAAGGGTATCTGTGGGTTGATGTAACTTAATAATAGCAGTCATTATATTTATTGAGTGCCCATTGGGTGCAGGGTATTGGGAAAATACTATAGAAGTGCAAGAACCTCATTCCCTTCCCACAAGGAGTTTCCACTGTATCAGAGGACACCAAACATGAAAATATTTCCAGACAGGGCCCCCAGAAAAGATAAAATGATCAGAAGCCATCATCTAGACATTTCTGGACTTTGGGGAGGTTTCGGGGAACAGAGGTGGATAGAATTCCCAGAGAAGGGAAAGGTTAGAAACTGCTGGGCTCCAGAATCCTTTCTGCTCACTGGGAAGATGTCTAGAATGGTAGTGGAAATCTGGGGAAATTCTGTGCCCAGAAGAAGGGATGCTCATCCCCAACAGAGAGAGCAACTCTAAATTTCTCTTTGATCTTATATTCCCATCAGCAGGTGCTGATTTGGTATGCAGGATTAATTTAAAAAATCAATCAGTGGTATTTATTGAGCACTTTACTGGGTATAGAGCACTGTGCCAAGTACTTCCAAACCAGACTGGGGTCAAGCCACTTGAAAACCAAGACTGTCCAATAGAAAACTGGACAGCTAGCCACAATACACACACACACACACACACACACACACACACACACACACACACACACACACACACTTCCTTTTCCTTCTTAGGCTTTTTGGCACCAAGCAGTGAACTCTTTGAGGTCAGGAATCATATTTTGCCCCTCTCCTGCATGGTCCCAAGTACTTTTAGTGCTCAGCACACAGCAGATGCTCAGTCAATATTATTGACTGATTGGTTGCCTCCTAATGAGCAGCTGGGTCTGTGCTGGGAAAGCCATGGTGAACAGAAGCCCGGTGTTGTCCCTGGGGACTTGTATGCCAGCAGGGAGTACAGGTCATGGACTCCTCCCCAAAGGCCCAGCCTTGGCTGACCATACTTAAGTTCATTCAGGCCAGGAAGCAGGAATGGACAGTTGGCCTGGAGCTTGCACTGTCCTGGCCAAACCCTACCCTCTCCACTGCACTTCACTCTGTCCGCTGCACTGTTTGTGCTTGGACAGTCCAATCCAAGCTCAATTTCAATCCAAGGGCATTCTAGAACTTGTAGTCTGGTCGTCTCTTAGTGCCAGAAAACTGCAACCCCAGTTTTTCTACAACCTCCCCTCTTCCAGCCCTTGAACCTAAAAGAGGAAGCACGCAAGCTTGAGGCAGTGTGCCCGGGGTTCCGGTTTCTGTCCCTTCTACAGTGGTACCACCAGGGCAAGGGGGCTGGGAATGAGAGAGGGAGGTGGCTTCAAGGCTTTTCATGCTCTCAGTCCATCAGTAAATCGGTACAGCTCATTAAGCACCCACTGGGTGCAGAGCACTGTACTAAGTGCTTAGAAAAGTACAACAGAGTTAATACACATGATCCCTGCCTGCAAAATGCTTACAATCTAGCAGAGGAGACACACCTTAAAGTTCCAGAGAAGAGGAAGGAATAGAATATAAAGATGTAAGCTCTTAGTGGGCAGGGAATGTGTCTATTGTTGTACTGTACTCTCCCAAGCACTTAGTACAGTGCTTTGCACACAGTAAGTATTCAATAAATACAATTGAATGAATGAATGATGTGCACTTGAATACTATGGGAAGGTGGGGAGTCTATATGTGCTTAGGTAGCATGAAGGTGTTGATGTGGGAATTAGGGTATAGAAGGTGGAAAGATGAGAAATTAGTATGGGAAGGCCTCCTGGAAGAGACGTGCCATCAGAGGGCTTTGGGCCTTTTTTCCGCATTTATTTGCAAGTCATTTAAGGCAAGAAATATGACTAGTGCACTCCCCTGAACTATAATGGAGAGAATGAAATAATTATAATAATTTCTAGAATTTCTCACTCTTTTCTCAATTTCCCAAAGTAATGTCACCATTTTATGCTTCTAATGTTTCTGTGGCATAAGGAAAAGGAGACTTTATTCTCCCCATTTTATAGGTGAGGCCCAGAGAGGTTCAGCCACTTTCCCGAGGTCACCCCACAGGCTGGTGGCACAGTGAGCACTAGATCCTGGACCTCCTGACTCCTTCACCTTGGCTCCTCCCTCAGAAACATGCTACTCTACTCAGAGAGACAATAGGCAGCTGGTCAGCCCCTTGCCAAATAATAATAATAATGATGTTGGTATTTGTTAAGCACTTACTATGTGCAGAGCACTGTTCTAAGCGCTGGGGTAGATACAGGGTGATCAGGTTGTCCCACGTGGGGCTCACAGTTTTTTACTCCCCATTTTACAGATGAGGTAACTGAGGCACAGAGGAGTTTAGTGACTTGCCCACGGTCACACAGCTGACAAGTGGCAGATCTGGGATTCGAACCCATGACCTCTGACTCCCAAGCCCGGGCTCTTTCCAATGAGCCACACAGTTACCTCATTCATTCATTCAATCATACAAAAGTACGAAATAACAATAAACAGACACACCTCAGCAGGCCACAGTGATCAGAAATGGGCTGGCCATGTCTCCTGCATCCCTAAAAGTAAGAGAGTCTGAACACCTGATAAGTTAGACCTTCTGATTGTTAGAGCTGGGGCAAATTTCCAGGCTTTCTCCAGGACCCATTTCCAGGTTCTGCAGATTTCCACAAGAACCTCCCAAAGATTTCTCAATGCCTGTTCTTCTCCCCATTAGATTGGGAGCTCCGTGTGGGGCTGGGTCCAGCTGATTATCTTGAATCTACCCCAGCACTTAGTACAGGACTTGGCATGTAGTGAGCACTTAACAAATATCACAATTATTACCTCCCAGAGACTTATACAGGAAATCTGAGTCTGTTTCTTCCTGGGATGGCCGGGAACTTTCTGGTGATTCCACTGGTCACATCCCTGGGGCTTAGATGTCTCATTCATGAATTACTGGCACTTGGTTTAAGCCTGGAAGTTTTCTGGGGAAAAAGAGAAAGGCCTGACATGCCTGATTTGTGGTGGGGACGAGGACGAGAGTCCCTCCACTGTTGGTCACACAACCATCGGCCCCGATGGCTGCTTCTTTTCCAAGAAACATTTATTAAAAAAAGGACAGAAGCGTGTTGAAAACATGCTGTGTCAATTGGGAAGGAATCTGATTCTTTATGTTTTCTGAATCTAGACCTCTGGAGGGGCAACAACAGTTCGGTTACAAAGAGATTGGGGTTCCCCTTTTTCTACGGTGTATTTAGGAAATGGCAAAAAAGCGTCATATGATCAGCGGAGTGAAATCTGACCACAGTGTCCAGCCTTCTGATCCAAAAGGTAGCCTCCAGGAGTTGGCCGGGGACCCCTCCCCCTGGCCAACATCGAGAAATTCAAAGCAACCCCTTCCCCCCTCCAGTGGTCCCCCTCCTCTGCCGGGAACACTGTCGCAGTTTGAGCTCAATTGGCCTGACTCTTCCTCCGTCCATTCGGAAGGAATTCCCAGCTGGGCAGGGGCCACGGTGCTGGAGGAAGCGAGGGTCAACCAGAAAAGCCGGCCAATTGTCCACTCTAGCTCCTCTGGGACGTGGCCCCGGCCCGCTCACCCAAGTCCAACGATGCCTCAAGTGATTCATCTGAGCGGGTGGCTGGTGGCCCAGCTGGCTCCACATAAAGCCTCGTTCTCTTTTTCACCGGTTGAGTGTGGGAGAGATCTGGCTGGGGAGAGCCCAAGTTCTTTGGAATGGGGAAAAGAAATGCCACCAAATTATTCTTAAAGCAGATCTCACTGTCTTTTTTGTTCATAAGCAGTCCATTCAATATAACAGATACTTTGTCGTTCCCTAATTCTGTTAGGCAAAATAATAATGGCTCAGGCAACCTCGCTTTTCTTTAGGGCCTGAGCCTGTTGGCACCGAGCTTGGATGGTCCCAGAGCGGCGATGTTTTTAGTCAGATAGCATCAGCAGGAGGCCAGCGATCCATAATGTTTTTAAATAACATGGACAACGAATCTTATTCGTTAAAATATTTAAAAGGGGAATGAGAGGGGGGTTGGTGGGGGGGGGAGGGGCAGCATTCTATACAGCTAGCATGCACACTTTCCATTTTTATCTCTGTCCCTCCCTGGATGAGCCCAAACCACACCTCCGTTTCCACTCACCAACCCCCAGCCGGTTCTGCGTTCCATGAGGGAGATGGTGCAGGTGGTTGGGAAAGGGGGGAGAGGAGAGGGGGCCTCAGCTGCAGAAAGATGACAGATGAAGCAGAGGAGGGTAAGCCTCAAGCCTCTGGCCTAATTTGGGGACACTCCCTCCCTATTTCCAGGAGGAAAATCAATCGCCGTCTGATATTGGGAAACTTCAATAATTCACCTTTGAAAATGGTTTCAGTTTTCCTTCACCCACAAGACGGGGACAGGCTTTCCAAGTGTGATCTTTTTCATGCTAATCTGATACAGTGTTTTCCTTCCCTGGGTGGTGAGGTGTCAGCTGAAATTCAAACCCACCACTGCCCACCCGCACCCCTCTCACAGCCCGGCAGCAAAGCTAGCCGACGGCTACGGGTGACCTCTGCTCGGGAAGGGCAGCCTATTGTTCAATGATGACCGTTTGTCATGGAACCCCAGCACCCCAAACCCAGTCAGCCAGAGGCGGAATCGACTGCGGAATCCCAGGCCTGTGTCTGGGAATTTCCTGCCCAGGGTCTCCTGGGTTCGTGCAAAGAACGACATTGTTCTTCTCAAGTTTTCCCTGGTTCCTTTCCTCGGCACGGTTCGCTTTTTGTTTCGCGAGCGTGGGAATTGCCTCGTCAACAGGGATTCCGTGTTTGTAGAAGCAGCATTTATTCCAGGCTTCTGCCTCCTCTGCTCTCTCTGAGATTGTGGAGGCACTGAACCCAGACAAGGCCTCCCTCTCCGTCAGAGGGGACAACGGATGAGTCCAAAGAGAGAGGCCGTTGATTCTCTCTCTGTATCCCCCTCTTTTTTTTCATTCTCTTCTCCCCTTCACCCCTGCAAGTTGAATTCTGCGAATCCCTGTGCGCTTGTTTGATGGCCCCGGCATCCCGGCCCAATCTCAGGGGAAACTCTGGTTCTTGATTGCTCTCTGAAGCCTCACAGCTCCTGGACTTGGTGTAGTGTGACCTCTGCCCTCTGGTTTGGCCCCTGGGAGTGGCCGTTTTCCTCTGGCAAGAGGCCCTGCCCTCCAGGGACCTCTTGGGGCTGGATTACACGCACGCCGTGGACTAAATCTGCTCGGCCTGCTTTTGCAGGATGGAGATCTGACGGGAACCACGCATCGCCTGCCCACGCGAGCTCCGTGGGCCGGTCAATCTGAGGACCCTCCAAGGTCCAGCCCGTCCCTTCGGGACTGAAAGCGGCACATGGCCGTCAGGGAGCAAGCCCTGAGCCACTAGATGGCGCTGTCTGCTCCAAGATAACGCGGCCTTATTGCGCTCCCAGTTAAACGCGGACCTGCTGGGACCTGCCGGAGGGGGATTGACTCCAAAGGAAGAAAAAAGGGTGTCCGAGCACGGGGCTGGGGAAGGCAGCAGGCCCAGGGCGGGACCCGTCCTGCGAAATCCCTTCCATCCCCCAAGTCCACCCGGCTGGAAGATGCGATGCTTTCGGATGGACCCTGTGGTCTGCCCACGTTGGGACCTCTCGGCCCGTGGTCCACCTCCCATTGCAAACGTCCACACGTCTCCACTTCCCGAGCACCCCTGGGATGGCCGAGAGCTTTCCTTCTGCAGGGATGCCGGACACATGGAACACCAGGCCGGGCTCTCGGAACACGAGATAACTTTCCTGGGCCTCGGCCCGTTGCCGCCAAAGTGTCAGAACCGGTTCCCGAGCCTGGCTTTAACAGCAATAACGGTGGTATCTGCTAAGTGCTTACTATGTGCCAAGCACTCTTTTAAGTGATGGGGTAGATACAGCATGATTAAATGGGACATGGTCCCTGTTCCACATGAGTCTCCCAGTCTAAGTGGAAGAGAGAAGAAGTATAGATGATGAAACTCAGGCGCGGAGAAGTTAAATGACTTGCTCAAGGTCACACAGCAGGCGTGAGACTGAGCCAGCATTAGAATCCAGATCGCCTGATTCCCGGGCCCAGGTTTCTTCATCTGGGCCATGCCGTTTTCCCTCAGGCTGCATGGCTTTGTGTTCTGACGGCTGAGTGCTTCCACCTAGTCTAGACAACAGGAGTGGTGGTGGGGCTTCAAAATGAGGAACCGTGCCCGTTTTCTAAAGTTCTTCTAAGAGAATATGCAATCATCGATCATATTTATTGAGTGCTTATTCGGTGTGGAATACTGTACTAAGAACATGAGAAAGTACACTACAGTTCCTAGACACAACCCGTGTTTCAAGGAGTTTACTATCTACTGTGTGCAAAGCATTGAAATGAGTGTTTGAGAGAGTACAATAGAGGAAGTAGACATAATCCCTCCCCTCGAAGAGCTTACTGACACTAAAACAAATTTCAGATATGAAAAGCAACCAAGTTTAAAGGATATATACATAAGTGCCGTGGGGGTGGGGTGGGGTAAGTAAGTACCCAAGTACTTGGGTGGAGGCTCGAGTGTGTAGGCAATGTAATAAGGGGGATAAATAGGACAGTGAGATGAGAGATTAGTCAGGGAAGGCTTCCTGGAGGAGATATGATTTTAGTAGGCTTTGAAGATAGCGAGATCAATGACTTGCTGGATGTGAAGCAACACTGACTGTCCATATTCAGTTTACAAAGCCAATGCCCTCATTCTGTTCCCCTATAGGACTGTGGTGACTGGTAATTCTGAGAGCTTGGGCTAATTTGGGAAATTGAAATCCCTGCTAGTAATTTTGAACAACTCGCTTTGGGTTCCTCTTTGCTGGAAATCAAGCCAACCAAACATGAGCACGCTCAGGAAGACCACAAGCAGCATATTTCTTCCTTCCAAGATTACCATTAGAAATTTAACAATCCAATAGATTTCCAAAGCATCTCATGGCATTAAACCATGCACAGCAGGGCCTGTTTTTCCCTGAACAGAACATCAATAACGCGTCAATACCATCATTGGAAATTTAGCCATTGGACGGATTCACCAGGAGCCCCCCGCTCCTCCTGCTCCTCCCGTTCCTCCTCCTCCTCCTCCTGCTGCTGCAGTTTATCCAGGAAGAAGCCCTACACGTTCCTTCTCCCCGCTTGTTGCTGGCCCCACAAGGATAATTGGCAATGCAGGTAACCATTGCCTCGGCCTCATCTATGTCCTTCCAGAAATCGGGAGGTGGCAAGAACATGCTTCTTGGGAGCAGGAGCCATGGCTGTTCCCACAAGTTCAAACGAGATTGTCAGTCGACCTCCCTCCCGGAATTGTGGTGAAAATGGGCAGCTTGTTTTTTTTTTAATGGTATCGGTTAAGTGCTTATTATGTGCCAGGCACTGTAATGATAATAATGATAATAATAATGATTGTATTTGTTAAGCACTTACTTTTTGCCAGGCACTGTACTAAGTGCTGGGGTAAACACAAGCTAATCAGCTTGGAAATAGTCCATGTCCCGTATGGAGCTCACAGTCTTAATCTCCATTTTGGAGATGAAGTAACTGAGGCACAGAGAAATGAAGTGGCTTGCCCAAGGACGCACAACAGACAAGTGGTAGAACGGGGATTAGAACTTCTTGCTTGTTTGTAACTCCTTGCTGCTTCTGACAGCCTCTGTCCCATGTCAGAGCATGCGCCGGACACGTGCTGGCCCTGCGACCCTCCCACTGGTCAGCCCAGGCAGGGCTGGATAGGGGAGGGGGCCCGGGAGCTCTTGAGGAGTCACCAGCTCCCTCTGTAAGAGAGGGCGAGAAAGACGTTGTTTGCGTTACTCATTTGAAAAAGTTGGAAAAGAGTCAATTAGGTCTTGAGGAGACATGGGAAAGAGTCATCAGGGAATCAAAAATAATGTGTGTGCAAGGATGATAACTGTGGTATTTATTAAGTGCTTTCTGTATACCAAGCACTGTGCTAAACACTAGGGTAGATTCAAGGTAACCAGAATGGACACAATCCCTGTCCTACATGGGGCTCACAGCCTAAAGGAGAGGGAGGACAGGTATTTAATCCCAATCAATCAGTGGTATTCATTGAGTGCTTACTGTGTGCAGACCACAGTTATAAGCATTTGAGAGATTACAGCAGAATTTGTAGACTCAATTCCTGCCCTCAGGCACTTTATCCATTTTACACTTGAGGAAACTGAGGCACAGAGAAGTTACATGACTTGCCCAAGGTTACACAGCAGACAAGTGGCAGAGCCAGGAGGAGTCCAGCTGGCTGGATAAGGAAAGGTCAGTGAACTTCCCAGTGAGGTGTGGACATCACCAGTGGGCTGTCTTCGCTCTTGCAATATTAACTGAAGCCAGAGATACTTTAGAGAGTCCACGTATGTGTCCATTCACGGTGTACACAACTCTGTGTGCTTTACTTGGTCCCAGAGCGGCCCAGTGGAAATCCAAGTGGGAAAATTTGCTGTGTAGATGGGTACCTCTGGAGGATCGGTGCTGGCCTGAGTGAGTTTGGGGCATGGGGGTGGGGTCTGGGGGGGGGGGGCCTGTGTCAGGAAAGCTCTCAGAGGGGTCAGAGCTACCTTGAGCACCTTGTTAGGAAAGAGCTTGTGTTGGTAACTTCTGAGGTTTCCAGAGCAACCCAGTTTCCTGTGCAGAGCAAAGTCTCCGCGATGATCGTGACTCCAGGAATCAGGCGGGAGCCCAGAGATCCAACCTATTCATGTCAGAGTTGTCTGTCAGCACCCAGAGGATCCATGGACTGGAGAGTTAGTCACCATTTTGGCTGACCAGCCACAATGCCACCCCTCATAAAGCTTCTGCCAGAAACATCTCTGAACAAAAAGACAGGGAGCATGTGCGTGGTTATGTGCATGTGCGTGTGCGGGTATTTTCACATTATAGCCCTGTGGTCAGTCCCATGGAAAGAGCTTGACTCTGGGAATTGGGAGTTCTGGGTTTCAGTTCCACCTTTGCCTGCTGGGGTCATGCCATCTGTAGGGAGGTTTCTGACCAAAGAACCTCCTAAGATGTTCCTCGAGGTGGCCAGGCCAGCAGGAACCCTGGCACTAGTGGTGGCCTGGTGCTGTGGTCCCTGTAGCCACCTGTGGGTCCTGTGTGTAAAGCATCCTTTCCAAGAGCTGCACCCCTGCCCGTGCAATTACTATTTTGTACCCTGTGCCCCAGCGGAGAAGAGGCCAGCAAGGATGGGAGAGTGTGAATGGGTCGGGGGAGACCAATAGTTTTCGCTTTGCTGAAATTTGAGTCAGTGTACCCCAGGGTAAAAAGCACAGGACTGGGAATCAGGAGACCTGGATTCTAATCCTGTCATGCGAGTTTGAGCAAGTCACATTAACTTCTCCTTCCCTCCCTTTCCTCATCTATAAAATGAACCCTGACCTGTACATCCTCCCTGGGCTGCAGCCCCCATCCCGCTCCCCCAGCACCCCCACTCCCCAGCTCTCCCACTCCTGCTCAGTAATGGGCCGGTGGGGTCGGGCCCACCTGCTGCATTTTCTGACGATGGATAACACGTTTCCCGTGCTCCATAATCCATGTCGTTTGCTGCATTTTACAAGTTAATCTTCTGGAGCGTAGCGCAATCGGTCATCTTCTACCTGCCCAGTGGCCTCCGGGGCTGTGGGGGGTCTCTGGGGACCGGCCCCTGTGACAGTCTGCTTGAGAGTTTGCTGTTATCAATTGTGTCCTTTGTGTCTTTGACCAGTGGCGGGGCAGGAACCGAGGGACGAAGCTCGAGGGCGGGGGAGGGGGAAATGAGCCAAGGTCGGCTGGAGGAGAGTGGACAAACCTCGGGGCAGCACCCGAGGCAGGCCAGGTTCCCATGCCGCCGGGTACTCTTGTCCACCTTGCAGGATTCGGTATGTTGCCTGGCTCAGTGGCTGCTCCTCGATCTCATCTATCTCGTCTACCTCAATCTTATCTATCTCACCTCTGACCTCTTGCCCATGTCCTGCCTCTGGCCTGGAATGCACTCTTTCTTCACATCTGACAGACAATTACTCTCCCCCACCGTTCAAAACCTTATTGAAGGCACATCTCCTCCAAGAGATCTTCCGAAAGCCCTCCTTTCCTCTTCTCCCATTCCCTTCTGCACTGCTCTTGCACTTGGATTTGCCCTCTTAATTCACCCCTCCCTGAATCCCAGAGCACTTTTGTACAAATCTGTAATTTGTTGATATTAATTTCTGTCTGCCCTTCTAGACTGTAAATTCGTTGTGGGCAAGGAATATGTCTGCTTTATTGTTATGTTGTACTATCCCAGTTGCTCAGTACACTGCTCTGCACAAAGTAAGTGCTTAATAAATACAACTGACTGCTCCTCTCTGAGTGAGTCCTTGCTCCTGGAGGATGAGGGGTGCGTGAGCAGAGGCGTTCATGTAGGAGGAAATGTGAGAATAGGCATGATGAAATGTGTGCATGTGTGTGAGGGAATGTGAGAATGCACATGAGTGAATGTGTACATGTGTGAGGGAATGTGAACACTTGGAGGAGGGAATGGGAGCAGTGAGGTCAGTGTGGGTAGGCAACGTTTCTCCCAACAACTCTGTTTATTGTACTAGCCCAAGTGCTTAGTCCAGTGCACTAAACACAGTAAGTGCCCAGTAAATACCATTGATTGATTTGAGCATGCATGTGATGGAATGTGAGCATGCATATGAAGAAATGAACAGGGAAGGTGTCTGTTTATTGTTATATTGTACTCTCCCAAGAGCTTAGTAAGTGCTCTGCACACAGTAATTAATTACGGTGTTTATTAAGTGCCTACTATGTGTCAGGCACTGTACTAAAGGCTTCTCTGACAGTAAGTGCTCAATAAATACGACTGAATGAATGGAATGAATGAATGGAGTGTGAGAATGGGCATGAGTCTCCTCACTTGTAAAATGGGGATTCAGTAATTTATCTCCCTCTTACTTAATCTGTGAGCCCCGTGGGACAGAAACTGTGACTGAGGTGCATATACTGTATTTACCCCACTGCTTAGTACAGTGCTTGGCACCAAGTCAGTGCTCCAGTGCTTAGAACAGTGCTTGGCACGTAGCGCTTAACACATACCATCATCATCATTTAAATACCACAGTTATTACTTCAGGTCAGTGTTTATTCATTTAAATGGATATTCTTTCATTATTCGTGCAGATTCACATTGACGTTTGAGTACTTCAGTTACCGTGAATTATAAAGATGGCAGTTTATCATGTTTTTAATACACTTCGCTTGTTTTGGTTGATTCTGGGGTCTTGGGGATGCATTCACGTGGGAGAGCTTTTGCTGCTCGACACTGAGCTGTCGTGGACCCAACTGACTGGGGTAGAGCAGTTTAGTGTTTGTTCAGAGATACTGGATGTGAGCCCTGAGCCCTTAGCCCAGAGCCCTGAGCCCCCAGCACTGAACCCCAAGCCCTGTGACTTGAGCCCTGACCTCTGAGCCCCGAGCTCCAACTCCCAAGTCCTCTCCGGAGACGGAGGGTACCCTCGCCACTCTTTCCAGGCCTCTGCGAGCCCTGCAGTTCCCCAGGTGACACAGGTGACCTTCATCTTGTAAAATGAAATTGAACGGGTGGCAAGGCGGTATGCTGGTTACGAAAATGATTTTTTCTTTGTAATGGAGCAGTGGCAACCCAACCATTTGTGAATTGCAATTAAAATCTGAGGCCAGAAGCACTTTGGCAATTAAAAATGGCATTTTAGAAAAAAAAAATATTCAGCAACCAGCTGGGAAATTAGTTTGGGAGAAAAAAATCCCCATTTATTAGGAACGTCGGGCCATGAGGAACTTACTCCTGGAAGGGGTGTATTGGGGCCGTGGCCAGTTCCGTGGGGATTCTCCATAGGCACTGCTGCTTGCCCCTCAGGGGATTTGTCCGAACCAGCTAGGGGCAGAGGCTGCCTGGCACAGACTCTCTCTCTCCCCCTCCCTCTCTCTTCTCCTTTTTTAAAATCTCCCTGCCTCTTCTCTTTTTCTCTACCTCCCTCTTCTCCTTCTTCTCCCTCCCTTCCTTCTTCTCTCTCTCTTTTGCTCTTCTCTCCCTTCCTCTCTCTCTCCTGCTCTCCTCTCTATCCCTCTCTTTCTCTCCCTCGTTTCCTCTTCCCCACTCTTTTTCTGTTTTGCTCAAGGCCAGGACCCTTTCCAGAAGTCTTAAAGAAGGAAGTCCAGAGAGGACCAGAGCAAAGCAGACTCATTAGGATGGTGCCGGGAGAGTAAGCGGGGACAATTAGAGCAGGCATTCCAACAGTTCTTCCAAGTTATCTTATCTTCCCTCTATTTACAGAATTAGGAGTCGAGTTCAAGCTGCAATAACACTAATTCCTTGATGGGGTAAACCTATCATTTTCTGCTGCCTTATCTGTCTCTCTGGCTGGGCGGCCAGGTCCTGGCTCTGGTCCTGTCCGGTGTGGCTGAACGGAAAAGCCAGGAGGATGGCTGCTGGCTGGCAGGAGGATTTGCCCCATGGTTTCCGAGCGGGCCTCTCAGCATTCAGATCTGCATGAAGCCTCCGAGGGCAGAGAACGGGCTCCGTCCTGATCGCCACTGGCAGGGCCGCCCTGCCTGCTGAGATAGCCCTGATGCCCCTGCCTGTCTGGGTGACAGCGCCTCAAAGAGGTGAAGGGGGAAAGCCCAGAGATTTCTGGATCAGAGAAACTCTTGGCTCCTCAGGCCCCTTCTGGAAAATAAACTGTTTTACAAATTGTCCAGTCACTTACCTGGTGACATCAGCCAGGGCCCAGCCAATCTCTGAAAAGGAAGAAATTCCACATGCTCCCACCTGGAAGAATGGAGAAACGGGCCAGGGAACTAAGGGGAAACCTCAGAGCTATAACAGTGCTAGTTCCTGCTGGGCTTCGGATAGGGAAGAAAGTAATCGCCTTGTGAGAAGGGAACATGTCTACCAACTCTGTTGTACTGAACTCTCCCAAGCACTTAGTAAAGTGCTCCGCAGACAGTAAGTGCTTAATATCATTGATTGAAATGTGAAGTTAAACGTCTACTCCTAGACCCCCTCCAATCTGGCTTCCGTCCCCTCCACTCTACCGAGACTGCTCTCTCTAAGGTCACCCATGACCTCCTTCTTGCCAAATCCAATGGCTCCTACTCCATTCTGATCCTCCTTGACCTCTCTGCTGCCTTTGACACTGTCGACCATCCCCTCCTCCTCCGTACCTTATCTCACCTTGGCTTCACGGACTCTGTCCTCTCCTGGTTCTCCTCTTACCTCTCTGGCCGATCATTCTCGGTCTCCTACGCTGGAGCCTCCTCCCCCTCCCATCCTTTAACTGTTGGAGTTCCTCAAGGGTCAGTTCTTGGCCCTCTTCTGTTCTCCATTTACACTCACTCCCTCGGTGAACTCATTCGCTCTCACGGCTTTGACTACCATCTCTACGCAGATGACACGCAGATCTACATCTCCGCCCCTGTCCTCTCCCCCTTCCTTCAGGCTCGCATCTCCTCCTGCCTCCGGGACGTCTCCACCTGGATGTCTGCCCGCCACCTAAAACTCAACATGAGCAAGACTGAGCCCCTCATCTTCCCTCCCAAGCCCGGTCCGCTCCCAGACTTCTCCATCACCGTGGATGGCACGACCATCCTTCCCGTCCCGCAGGCCCGCAATCTCGGTGTCATCCTTGACTCGTCCCTCTCGTTCACCCCACACATCCTATCCGTTACCAAGACCTGCCGGTTTCACCTCTACAATATCGCCAAGATCCGCCCTTTCCTCTCCACCCAAACGGCTACCTTACTATTACGGGCTCTCGTTATATCCCGGCTAGACTACTGTGTCAGCCTTCTCTCTGACCTCCCTTCCTCCTCTCTCGCCCCTCTCCGGTCTATTCTTCACTCCGCTGCCCGGCTCATCTTCCTGCAGAAACGATCTGGGCATGTCACTCCCCTTCTTAAACAACTCCAGTGGTTGCCTATCGACCTCCGCTCCAAACAAAAACTCCTCACTCTAGGCTTCAAGGCTCTCCATCACCTTGCCCCTTCCTACCTCTCCTCCCTTCTCTCTTTCTACCGCCCACCCCGCACGCTCCGCTCCTCTGCCGCCCACCTCCTCGCCGTCCCTCGGTCTCGCCTATCCCGCCGTCGACCCCTGGGTCGCGTCCTCCCGCGGTCCTGGAACGCCCTCCCTCCTCACCTCCGCCAAACTGATTCTCTTTCCCTCTTCAAAACCTTACTTAAAAATCACCTCCTCCAAGAGGCCTTCCCAGACTGAGCTCCTCTTCCCCCTCTACTCCCTCTGCCATCCCCCCTTTACCTCTCCGCAGCTAAAGCCTCATTTTCCCCTTTTCCCTCTGCTCCTCCACCTCTCCCTTCCCATCCCCCACAGCACCTGTACCCGTCCCGCTCAACTGTATATATTTTCGTTACCCTATTTATTTTGTTAATGAATTGTACATCGCCTTGATTCTATTTAGTTGCCATTGTTTTTACGAGATGTTCTTCCCCTTGACGCTGTTTAGTGCCATTGTTCTTGTCTGTCCGTCTCCCCCGATTAGACTGTAAGCCCGTCAAACGGCAGGGACTGTCTCTATCTGTTGCCGACTTGTTCATCCCAAGCGCTTAGTACAGTGCTCTGCACATAGTAAGTGCTCAATAAATACTATTGAATGAATGAATGAATACAGCCCTGTATTGAGTGAATACGGTATGAAGAGCACTGAACTTAATCCCTATTAGGTACAGAGTACTGCTCTGAGTACCTATTGTGTGTAGATGACTGTAATGAGCACCTGAGCACCTACTCTTTGCAGAGGGCTGTATTGGATACATACCTTGTACCAAGAACCGTTCTAAGCACTTAGAAGAGTACCAATAAGTAATAGACATAGTACCTGCCCTCAAGGTGTTTGCACTCTAAACAGGAGAGTCTCACAGGAATGAAGAGAGGGAGCTGTAGTGTCGCCGAACAGAATGAGTGGTGTTATTTTGCTTTCCAATCCCGTGTGGATCAATGACTTTCCCCATCAGCTGGTCTTGTTACCCCCTGGAGCACTGAGCATTCCCATGAGGATGTGGGGCAGATTAGGTTGAGCTGCTCGGCAAGGGCTGAATGCCTTAGGTCCTAGGTACCTGACTGCTAGCCAGTGCCCTCCCTGACCTAGTCAGGACATGGGGAGGTTGGTTGGGTGGGTTGGTATTAGGCAGATGAAAAAGCTGCGGACATGTTCTCTCTGCCCACCGAGGACTGTGTGGTCCTTGATTCATGCAGGAGGGGCCAGTAGCACAGTGCCCATCAACTTTATATG
>NC_041750.1:28656106-28726106 GCF_004115215.2 Ornithorhynchus anatinus | reverse complement strand
GGCCTAGGTGTGTTACTACAGGTGTGCATTTCCAGGTGTGCAATCACAGGTGAGTAACCCCAGTGCCAGCTGCCAGCCCCAAATGCATCTTTACAACTTAGTGTTCATCTTTACAACTTAGTGTTCAACTCCTTGCGGTATGAATGGCTCCTACTAATTTATAACATCAGTCCTGGTCCAAATGTCTTCTCTACTGTGCGTGGCTCCAACAGGAAGAGAAGATACTGCAGTGAATTATTGTGTAATTAATCATTTGACCATGAGGGATTCATTTACTAATTAAAAACGCAAAAAGAGTAAATTGAAATAAGCAGTGACTACTAAATCACCCCTTCTGACACGTCAGCAGCGTCACAATATATCGTAAAGCATCAATCAGTGATGCCGCGTTCGGTACCTTGGCGGCTGGATTCTGGAGAATGGTTTTTAGATTTCGCGTCGCTCTCTCCAGGTTGCTGTCAGCGAGACTGTTGGTACACATGAACACCGGCTGGTCACGATCATCCCCACCTTCAAAGGCCTCCTAAAATCATACCTCCTTCAAAAGGCCTTCCCTGCCTGAGCCCTCATTTCCCCTAATAACCTATACATTTTGATCTGTACCCCAAAAGAACTTGATATTCACCCCACCCCCAGCCCTAGAGCACTTTTGTACAGTTCCATTTCCCCTTTCTAATGTATTTAAGTGAGAATTATTATCATTATTGTAGTACTTAAGTGCTTATTCTGTGCTATGCACTGTACTAAGTGCTGAGAAGCAGCATATCCTACTGAATAGAACACAGGCCCGAGAGTCAGCAGAACTTGGGTTCTAATACCAGTTGTTCCATTTGTCTGTGTGACCTTGGGCAAGTCACTTCACTTCTGTGTGCCTTAGTTACTTCATCTGTAAAATGGGAATTAAGACCGTGAGCCCCATGTGGGACATGAACTATGTCCAACCCAACTGGCTTGTGTCTACCCTGGTGCTCAGTACAGTGCCTGGCACACAATAGGCATTTAACAAATATCATTTAAAAAAGTGCTGGCGTAGGTACAGTATTATCGGGTCAGACACAGTCCTTGTCCCACATGGGGCTTGCAGTCTAAGTAGGAGGGAGAACAGGTATTTAATCCCTATTTTATAGATAAGGAAACTGAGGTACAGAGAAGTTAAGTTACTGTTTGCTTTGTGAGGACTAGGATCATGTGTATCAATTCTATTGTACCGCATTCTCCCAAGCACTTAGTACAGTGCTCGGTACACAGTTAAAAGTCAATAAATACCATTGATATTGTTGATATAGACAGCTGTGATACTGGATAGGAGCTGAATGCGCTGAAGATTGGCCTACCTATGACCCCAGTATGGCACTATGTATGGTGACTTCTGACCCCACGGAGAGTGATGCCAACTGTTCCACTGGATGGAGGGAACTCTTTACAGCACAACCACCTCATCAGCCGTGCTGGGTAGCCTTGGACAAGAGGCTTAAGCTCTCCCTGCCTCAGTTTCTCTCATCTGCTAATGATTCCTGCTGTCCCTAATAACCAGGATATATATGATGGGGACAAAGCAAGGTGACAAATGTGAAGTTGGGGGGACAGTGACAGTGCTAGGCAAATCCAAGCTGGCTGCTATGGAGCCGGGGGAAGTGATGGGCTGGCTGCGGGACCCTTGGAGGGGGACTGGCGAGGGGACCAGTGGGGCGGGACCAGTGGGGAGCGGTGGGGAGGCTGGTGGGGGGTGGGCAGGGACACCAGTTTGGGGGACTGGTTGGGGGCTGGTGTGGTGACTGGTGGGGAGACAGTTGGGGGAGTAGCAGGGGAACTGGTGGTGGATGGGCTGGGGACCTGTGGGGGACGACGGCGGGAGGGGAACTGATTTTAAGAGAGTCATCTCACAACCAGGTTTCTTCTCATCCAGTAGCACCTCAGAAGCCCAGGGAAACAAAGTCTTCTCTCCAGTCCCCCCTGAAGAACGCGAGCCGTGGGAGCGACACCCAGCCTCCCACCGGTTTAGGGAAGTGATTTATTTCCTGGGAGCCAGCAGGTCTTGCCCCTGGATTCCCGGTGTCTTCCTTCCCTACTCTCTGAGCAGCAGCCTGAATGCTGGCAACCTATGGTTGGATAGTTATCTGCTCTCCCCACTTGTCTTCAAATATTGTGATTTAGATAGAACTCTAATGCACGAGAGCAACTGCTCCCCAGAGGAGGAAGCGAGATATAAATGAAGTGATATTCTAACTGAGCCCTCTCTGAGCTCAGCATAATGAATACGGAACATCATGTACCAGTGACCAAGGTCACCAGCCCGAGAGTGAATTGCTCTATTAACATCTCTTTTAAGTAGCATTAGTGATAATAAATGAAGAGCAGTAACGTCACCCTGATAATATTATTCATGCAAAAATAGCATACTTTATGGGGTTAAAACTACTAGGATGGGATTGGAGGATGCTTTGCACTACAGAAATATGAGGTGTGAGTGTGTGTGTGTGTGTGTGTGTCTGTTTTGCCTAGTACAGGACGCATTAGCATTAGCGGATAATCTGATCAAAATAGAGAAGCTGATTTGTATGCTATGCTAATTCAGGATCATCTCTTGGCCTCGATATAGCTGGAGTATGGCCTGAGATTACAGTCAGCTTTGCCAGGGATGGGAGAGTCAACTCAATCCTTTTGCTTATAATTTTCTTTTTCAAATGAAATTACATTCATCATTCTTGCCACATAAGCCCTCTTTAGTTGCGGGGAGATACGCAGTGTTGCCTCTTAAGATCGGAGTATTAGTTTTTGATCCGGACACATTTAAGCCGGGAATCTCCGTTTTAGTGCATTTTATCTTGAGCATGGAGGTTTTTATGATTATTATCTTGATGAGACTCCCCCCCGCCCCCCACCTCCCGCTGTGGTTTTCCAAACCAGCAACCTGGAGTCCTCAGAGAGAGGACCTTAGTTAAGACAAGTCTTTGACTAGGCAACCTGCAGTGAGGGAATCGGCTAAGAATGGTGGTTTCTTCTCATTGTTCAAACTGTTACAAGATAATAGTAATAGGAATAATTGTGGTACTTGTTAAACATTTAAGGTTAGTACAATCAGTTCGGACACAATCCCTGTCCTATATGGGGTTCTCGGTCTAAGGGGGAGGGAGAATGGAAATCAAATCCATTTTATAGGTGAGAAAACTGAGGCACAGAGAAGTTTTTTGACTGGCCCAAAGTCACACAGCAAATTAGGGGAGAAACTGCAGAACCCAGGTCTCCTAACTCCCAGTCCCAAGCTCTTCTCCAGTAGATTCTTCAGCCATCATCCTGCTCTTGGGATGGTGACCTTGGAAGAAATTTTGCTGCGAAAACGAGGTTGTTGACTCAGTGCACACAATCCAAAATGTTTCTGGCTAGAAGGCAGTCTTGCTGATGGGTCCGGAAATGACCCATGAGAGGGGGTGGTCTGATCACTTTGGAGTGGACCTGCCTGTCTCATGGGAGAGGGATAAGTGGTCTCAGAGTTTCCATCCGGTCTCACTGCCCAGACACGCCCCTCCCCCACAACCACACACTCAGTTCTCTTCGAACATGGGTTTTCACTACTCGTTTTTTTAAATGACATTTGTTAAGCGCTTACTATGTGCTAAACACAGTTCTACAGTTCTAAGCACTGGGGTAGATACAAGTTAATTAGGCCAGATACAGTCCCTACCCCAAATGGAGATCACAGAATCCCCACTGTGCAGTTGAGGAAACTGAAGCAAGGCGAAGTTTAGTAATGATAATTATGGAACTTGTTAAGCACTTACTAGGTGCCAAGCACTGTTCTAAGTGCTGGGGTAAATATAAGGTAGGTTGGACACAGTCCCTGTCCCACATAGGGCTCACACTCTTCATCTCCATTTTACAGATGAGGGAACTGAGGCCCAGAGAAGTGAAGTGACTTGCCAAGTTCACAAAGCAGACATGTGGCATAGTCGGGATTAGAACCCGTGACCTTCTGACTCCCAGGCTCATTTTCTATTCACTAAGCCACGCTGCTTCTCAATTCTTGACTTTCCCAAAGTCTCACAGGGGACAAGTGGTGGAGCTGGATGGAATTAGATCCCAGGTCCTCTGGCTCCCAGGCTCATGCTTTATCCACTAAGCCACATTGCTTCTTACAGGATACTCGTTCTGGATAGACAGTGATAGCATAGTGAGGGAGGGTCCTTCCGACAGAGGTTGACCATTCTCGGAGAAACAGATATAGGCTTGTGCACCATGTTGGACCCAGTGAAAGCAGCCATGAGAGTTTTCCTTAACTCACCATTATTTATTTATCATTACTTATTGAGCACCCTCGGATGGCAGAACTCTGCTTTATGTGTAGAATTAGTCAACAAGATCCCTGCCCTTAAGGAGCTTACAATCTTTTGGGGATGAGGGATAAGCCCTTAAATAAATGACAGATGGGAGGAAGAAATGAGGAAGGGGCTAAGGTCAAAAGTTAACGGTTAAGTAGCAAAGTTTGGAACATAAATGCAAACGTGATATGGGGGTAGTAAGTAGACTCTAGACTGTAATAAGGTACAGTGCTCTGCACACAGTAAGTGGTCAATAAATATGATTAATTGATGTGTTAAGTGCTTAGGTGGTGCAGAAGAGCTGGAGAGGCAGTTGGAGACTATAAGATGGAAGAGATATGATTTCAGAAGGGTTTTGAACAGTCTGGCCTAACGGAATGAGCAAGGCCCTGGGAGTTGGGGGACCTGATTTCTAATCCTGGCTCCGTCACCTATCTACTGCATAATCTTGGGCAAGTTACTTAACTTCTCCGTCACTCAGTTTCCTCATCTGTAAAACAGGGATAAAATACCTGTTTTCCCAATCTCTTATCCCGGGTATCCCATGCGGGACAGGGACCATATCTAGACACTTAATACAGTGTTTGGCATATAGTGGTGACCTATGGCAGGTGGGGTCAGTGGTGACCTGGGGAAGGTGGGGCCAGAGGTGACCTAGGGCGGTCAAGCGTTGTGATATAAGGCAAACTGACTCTGATAATTAAGATTGCAACATGCCACTTGGAAAAACAATGCCAAGGCAAGTTTAAGCACCCCCTGTCAGCAGGCCCGGGTGCATCCTTGGGGTACTTTCTCCCAGACATAGTACCAGCTTCACTGCAAATCTCACAGAACCAACCCTAATGGACCATTCCCCTTGCCCCCTCCCCTTAGGGAAGAATTACATCCTCATACTTGGTCACTAACATTGTCCCTACAATGGCCCAAGACCCTATAGCTCAGTTCATGAGTCAGAACCAAATAAGCCTCTGTACCTCACTTAGCTCTGGGCTAATCCTTAATATCCAGACATGCCCAACCCTCGTACAGGTCAGCTCTCAGGCAGGGACAATATATTTTTCATTTAAAGGTGAAGTGGCTATTTTAGCACTTAAGGACTGGGGGGAATTCGATCTCGGCTCTTGGTCGACTCCGAGAGCCAACAAGTCAGGCTTGGGTCTGTGTGATTTGCTGAGTGTTTTTTGCCAGCAGGCTTGGATTCGGACTGCTACAGCTTTTCTACAAAGAGTTGTCTCCTCCACCTGCCCAATTATAAACAGAGAGAGGACCCCCCGACCCCAGTCACCCAACAGGTGGACCCCCTAATCGCAAAGGCCAAGGATCCCCTAATCACACAGAAAGGGGACCACCTAATCACTCAGGCTGAAGATCTCCTAATAAAACATAAAGAAGACCCCCTAAACAGAGTAAGAAACTTTTAATTAAAATGACATAATAATCCTCTAAAATATTTCTACTGGAGGTGCACTGAGTTTAGAAGAGGATGCATTTAGGACATTGAAATGACACCCTGTGAGGGGCTGGAGGCAGGGGAGGTTGTGGAGAGGGCAGGGGAAACTCCTGTATAGCTGCCACGCCTTCTGTTTTGGTGACTTCATCATAGAAGAATAAACTCAAAGAGCCACACCCTCATGCCACATCACGGGGAAAGGAGAAAGACCTTTGGTCCCTGTGAGATTGAGAAAAGGTATTTCAGGGTCTGAGTCAGAAACACCTTGAGGGCAGGAGGACACAGTTTGTGGCTGGACAGGTGTCCTGCCCTCCAGATGTGAGGCCTGGTGTGTGGGTTTGAGGCCAGGGTTTTAAGAAAAATAATAATTGTGGTATTTGCTAAGTGCTTACTATATGTCAAGCACTTTTCTAAGTATTGGAGTAGATACAACCTAATCAGGTTGGACACAGTCCCTTTCCCACGTGGGACTCATGATCTTAATCATTTTACAAATGAGCTAATTGAGACCCAGAGAAGTTAATGACTTGCCCAAGGTCACACAGCAGAAAAGTGGTGGAACCAGGTTGTTTGTGTGAGGCTTGAGTTGTGGGTGTGAGGTCTGGGTTGTATTTGTGAGGCTGGGTTGCTGGGTTTCTGGGTCTGAGGCCTGGTGTGTGGGTGTGTGACCGAGTGAGTGGGTGTGAGGCTTGCTGTGCGGGTGTGCATCCTGGTGGTCAGGTGTGTGGCCTGGTGGGCAGGCGTGGGACTGGGTGTGTGAGAATCTGGGCCTCGGTAGTCCCGGGCCCATCAGCTTTTGCCAGATTCCGAGGTGCCATTCAGCTCCAGCCTGCCCAGGTCCTGGGCCCAGGTCCTTCTCGCTGACTCCGGCTGAAGCAGGTGTGTTCTTCAGTGTGAGAGGAGCTTGAAATAGGAGAAAAAACAGTTAATTTCAATCCCGATGACAGTTCCTCAGCGAACAATAGTGTGGAGGCGCTGACATGGGGCAGTAATGAATGAATGAAAGGAGGACAACGTCGCAGCTGCACTGTGCAATCACCGCGGAACAGCTCCCGTCCCGGCCCGAATACTATTAATACGTGTGTCAGCGCTTGCAGCCAATCTCACTGTGCGCGCGCCGGGGAACTGTTCAGGGAAGAAAATGAAGAGTATCCTCAGGGACAGACTTTTCTTTTTCTCCGAGAGACTCTTCATTATTCAGGCATTGTGATACTTTTCCTTTATTTGTGTAAAGATTAAATTGCACATGATTTCTAATGTTTCTGCTACTCGGACTGTCATAGGTCTGTGACCTTCATGAAAGTGAGATAATAGATACATCGCCAGTTGTCCAGGCCAGGGCTGTTCTGCTACAGCCCAGTACTTTCCCATTGTTATAAGTCGAAAGCAATTAAATAAAAATACAAGATGGGGCATCTCATGTATCCTTAGGATTTCATACGCGTCTCTCCGGGACTGTCATTTAGCATTAATATGAGATATTATCTGGTGGAAGTATGAGGTGGCAGCCTGCCTGGCAGGAAGGAAAAGTCACGGGAGACAGGACGAGCTATGGAGGGAGACTTCTGTCTGGAAGAGTATTTAATTAACGCAGCTTCAGGGGCCGGCACTCTGCACCCATGCCTCATGGGGACAGAATGCTGGAAGGGTGGACAGAACTGGAAGTGTGGACAGTGCTTGAAGGGTGGATGGAGAGCTGAAGATGTAGGCAGAACTGGAAAGATGGATGGAGAGCTAGGGGGTGGATGGAGCTGGAGGTGTGGACAGTGCTGGGAGGGTGGATGGAGAGCTAGAGGTCTAGACGGAGAACTGGAAGAATGGAAAGAGCTGCAGTGTAGACAGGGAATTGGATTGGATGGAAAGATGGTGGTGTGGACAGAGAACTGGACTGGTGGATGGAGAGCTGGAGGTGTGGACAGTGAACTGGGAGAGTGGACAAAGAACTGGAGCGGGGTTATGGACAGTCTGCATCCCTGTCATTCCTACCAGCAATATTGACTGATGACCAGTGGTGGAAGTGCACGGTCCAGTCCACTCTACACCCTGCCCAATTGCTACCCTGCATGGTTGCACATCCCATCAGAAATCTGCTTTTCCTCTTTTTAACTCTGATGAGACCCAGTCATCATTGGAAGGGAGTTTGATGAGCATTTCAACATATCACTTCATTGACCAATCAATCCATGGTAGTTATTGAGTGCTCACAGTGTACAGACGGCTATGCTAAGCACTTGGGAGGGCACAACAGACACATTCCCTACCCTCAAGGAGCTGACACTTTAATGGGAGAGACAGACAGACATTATTTACAGTTAGAGCAGGAGGAGAAAATGAGGGTAAAACAGGCAGAAGCAGAAGGAAGAGGAGGAGGAGGAGCCTTCATGATCAGTGATATTCATTGAACACTTCTATCATGCAAGAGTACTGTACTAAGCACTTGGGAGAGTACAGCCTTCGGTTTCTATCCCTTTGATTTCCGTATCCCAAACAGACTAACCATATTATCATGTCATAAACCGTGATGCCTGGGCTACAAGGAATGGAGAAGGAGAGAGTCAGGGGTGTTGGATGATCCATGCTTGTCCGCTGGGGAAGAGTCGGGCGTGAAGAAGAGAGAGTCAGGGGCGGTGGATGGTCCCAACTGAGTCACTGGGGGAGTGAGGGATGGAGAGGGATGCGTTAGGAGTGTTGCATGATCCATCCCTAATCACGAAGGTAGGTGGGAGAACAGCCAGCTTTTGGTTCCTCCAAGTGCCCTGGGGCCTCCATTGGGGGACAGGGTCCTGCGTGGGTGGGTGTGGATCTGACATGGATGGGGTAGAGGGGAGCAGGGATTGTTTCTGTTTGTAGAAGGCTGCCTGCACTCGGAGCCTAAGCGTGACTTAGTTGAATGTTACATATTCATTTCAAACCCCCGGAGAGTTCTCTCCTATTATCCTAATCTCTTCTCTTCTCTTTTTTATGTTAACTTCAGGGCAGCCTGTAATTTCTCCTGCTTTTTTAGCTCTTCCCATCTATAAGACTTTTAGCCGCTGCTGGTGTCAGCCGGATCTGATGTAGCTCCTCTTCGCTTACTTCGTTATACAGCTTTATAATTGTGTTCCGGGTTGCTCTGGGCCAAGGAGGAGATGCAAAAATAAAACCAGTAAAAGGGCTAGCCTTCTCCTCTCCTGGGCATCCCAAGAAATGCGTCTTGGACTAGGGCTGGGTCAAAAGGGGAGATGGGTGCAGGGGAATATATTGGGTCTTTGCAAATGTGAGACTGTTGCCTTTGTTTTAACCACTCTGTTTCTCTCTCTCCATGTCTTTCTCTTTCTCTTGGTCTCTCAGTCCCTATTTCTCTCTGTCTCCATCTCTCACTCTCTTTGTTTCCCTCTCTCCTTCTCTCTGTCACTTTCTGTCTCTATCTCTCCCTCTATTCTTTCCTCTCTCGGTTTCTCCCCCTCTCTGTTTCTTTCCTTCTCTCTGTCTCTTTTTGTTTCTCTCTATCTCTATTTCTCCCTCTGTTTCTCCTCCTCCCTCTGCTTCTCTCTCTCTCGCCCCGCTGCGAGCATGTTTATGGAGGTCTCTCCCTCAGCCCACAAGCACATAGGTCAGAGAACAGCATTTTGATGGATTATGGGATTGTAACTGTCCCTGCCAGCTGACAGCTTTTATTGGCTGAGAGGATGAGCCTGTAAACCTTTATATAATTATTGTATTAAAGCCACTGTGCCGCAGTGTGGCTGGCTCTTGTTCAGGAATCAATGGAAGATAATTTCAAAAATGAATAGTAAGTATCGATCGTCCCTTGTGGAACCTTATCAGCGGCTGAGGCGGGCTACTGTAGATTATAACTTCAATGTCATTTATGATGATATGATACGTATTGCAGAGTAGCCATTTAAACAAAGGGCTGATTTAATTCAGCATGGATTTTTGCAGGGTGATGGGTAATAAATCACAATCGGTGTAATTTTTAGGAACAAACAACGTGAGCTGGGGTTTGGGGCGGCTCCAGAGAGCCCTGGGAAGGGGCAGGGGGGAGGGCGGGGGGCAGTAGGGCCCCTCCTGACTGATTGGCCCCTCCTTGCTTCTGACATTCAGGTGACCTTGAGGCCCTACCGGCAGCTGCTGGTTAATTTTCTGCGCCGAGGACACAGTTTAACTTTCTATCTGTCTGCCAATTACCTGACGTCTCCGACGTCTCACCTTCTAGTTTTTACATTATTGGAGGCACAAGACACGTTTCGATGTTTTTTTTTTTTAAGGCAGCCTTTGGTTCCAGCCACCCTCGAGGTGTCCCTTGCCCCTCTGCCCCCATCTCCTTCCTGCCACCCACTGCCCTGCTGGAGGGCCAGCGGCCCCGATGGTCCAGAACTGCTCCACTGGACCTCCGGACACTGCTTGAATGGTGGCCATCCTGCCTGCCCGACTTGCAGGGGGGGAGATGCTCAACTCACACCGAGCCCTCAACTATTAGTTCAGATGATCTTCGTGGGGAGGGGGAAGAGATGGGAACTTTACGGACCTTCACTCCGGGTGCCCTGGAAGGAGCAAGAGCAGTTTGGCCCAATGGAAAGAGCATGGGTCCGGGTGCTGGGAGACCTTGATTCTTGTCCCAGCTCTGCCACATGCTGACTGTGTGATCTTGGATAAGTCACTTCATTTTTCTGTAATTCAGTTTCTTCTGCATAATAGGGATTAAATACCTATTCTCCCGCCCCTTTATGCTGTGAGTCCTGTGTGGGACAGGGACTGCGTCCGATCTGCTTATATTGTATGTATCCCAGCACGTTTGTAATTTTTTGGTATTTTACAATGCATGTCTGTCCACTTGCCCTCCTAGATTAGACTGTAAGTAACTAGAGGGTAGGGACTATGTACAGTGGAAAGAGCACGGGCTTTGGAATCAGGGCTCATGAGTTCGAATCCCAGCTCTGCCACTTGTTGGCTGTGTGACTGTGGGCGAGTCACTTAACTTCTCTGTGCCTCAGTTCCCTCATCTGTAAAATGGGGATTAAGACTGTGAGCCCCACATGGGACAACCTGATTCCCCTCTGTCTACCCCAGCGCTTAGAACAGTGCTCGGCACATAGTAAGCGCTTAACAAATACCAACATTATTATTATTATTACCCCACTGCTATGGCCTGTGCCTAAACTCTTGGAACAGTGCCTGACCCATGAGGGGTGTCTAGTGCACTGCTCTGCACGAGAAGGTCAGAAGCACCCAGAAGTGCCCAGAAGGCGCTCAGTACACCACTCTTACACAGAAAGCACTGCTCTGCACACAGTAAGTAATAGTAGTAGTATTCGTAGTGTCCACTGAGCACCCCTGGGCATTCTGAACTGTACTAAGAGCTTGGAAAGTTTGAAACAGAGAAGGGATACATTCCTTGCCTCTAGTAAATACTCAGTAATCAATGAAATCCTGTTAATTATTGAAATAAATAAATCCCCGCTCCCACCTTGGGCTATCGACTACTTCCCCATTAGCCCAACCCTCGTGGGGCAGCAAATGCTCCCACTTTAGGACTCTCAAACCTTACTAGTCCCCTCCCTCCCTCCCCCAACACCCATCTCCACACCTCACAGACACCGAGGGGCTGGGGACTGAGCAGATGGGAGGATCCAGACTCAGCCACTGGATTGTCCTGAAATACGACACATTAAACGGCTTCCTGTTTGTACCACCAAAATACCAGAATCTTTTCAAATCTCTCAATTTAAGGCCTCATTAACTTGTGTAATAAGAGCAGCGTGGCACTGCGGGCTGTTCGGTAGTTAAGGGTCAGTACGAATTTGCCTGGGAAGAAAACCCTTGCGAGGACGAGTGAGAGGCTCTCTGCCTCTCGTCCGCTTTCAACCAATGTGGGGCTGAAACCTACATCATGGGTTTTCCAACCTGAATGGAAATTTTGTCTCCCACCAGAATTTTGCTCCCTTCTATGAGATCTTTGAACGGTTCTGATAAGAATTATGAACTTTACCTCTCAAGGAGTCATCTAGTGCGGGCTTTCAAAACATCTCAGATCTCAAAATCCTGAATTTTTCACTTACTTGCCTATTCCTCGCAGCTTCAGAGCTGATGGCTTCTGTGGCCAGTGCGGGAATGAATTAATTGTGGCTTAAGCAGTTCACCTTATAAAGGTTTTGCTTGCTTTCTTTAAAAAGATTTGTTTATTTTCTTATCCCTTTATAGCTGGTGGGAGGCTCCCCTTTTGACACAGATGCCGACACTGAAATGAAGGTGTCATTTTAGAATGGGTGCCGGTGAGATATGAAGCAAAGATCCTTAGGTGATCCAGTTAGGTCTCTCCCAGGTTGGAATACAGGGAGCCCCGGGAGTGGAGGAAGCTCAGAGGAGATAACTTCCCCATGGCAGACAATTCAGCAGAAAGGTGACCCGGTTAGAGTCCTGGCTAATTTTTTCCCACCGAGCATTCTACAGAGAGCTGAATTGGGACTGAAGACATAATTATCTGCCCTCCGGTGCTGCTGCGGACAGCATTCCAACAGACAAGATTCAAAACTCAGCATTCGGGGGAAATCATTATGGGAATGGAACCTGTCCACTAATTCTGTTGGATTGTCCTCTCCCAACTGCTTAGTATAGTGCTCTGCCCATAGTAAGCTCTCAAGAAATACCATCGATTGTCTGATTGAAATCAGTGGGATTCAGCTCGCTGTGGGCAGGGAACATGTCTATCAACTCTTTATTTTGTACCTCACAGTGCTTAGTACAGTGCTCTGCAACCAGTAAGTTTTCAGTAAAAAAAAGTTGATTGATTTAGTGATGAATTCTAGGGACTTTTGTGGGGTCTCCGTGGTTGGAATCTCAGGAAGGTGGAGGGTGACTTTCTCTCGTCCTTCGACCTCAGCAGTCTGACCAGACCAGGTGTCTTATCTTCTATTTGCTGGGTAGTTATGTTTCTGAAAGCCCTTTTCTATCTAGAAACCACCCTGTATCATTGATCTTCAGTGGTGTCAGCAGGAAGATGTTTTGCAAACCGTTGAAATAACACTCGGCTTCAAGAACATCAGGTGCGATTCAAGATGGTCATGGAAGAGGAAAAAGCATGTTTCAAGTTTTATGTTTGAAAATTTGAAGGGGAACATTGTTTTTCTGCCATTCATTTGACTCATCACTCCCTGAGAATCAATTTGCACTCCTTAAAGTTAGTGTCTAGTAAACAATGCATTTAAAATACTTGCTCTTATTTTCCTTTGCAATACTAATAAAGTACTGATAACAGGGTTTCCACCTAATCCTGTGGATGCTTGAAACAGGATTTCTGGCAGGGTCCCATTCTGTTACAGTCACTGCCCACTCTCCAATGGAGAGATCATCATCCAAACAAGAGCCCCTAGGCAGTGGAAAGGAGGAAGAGAATCAATTAATCAAACCATCAATCGTATTTACTGAGTGCTTACTTTGTTCAAAGCACTGTACTAAGTGCTTGAGAGAGTCCAATATAATGTAACAATATAACACACATATTCCCTGCCCACATCATCTTTCCTTCCACCTCACTTTTCCAGTGGAACTCAGACTGCGTCTTCCCCTTGGACAATGCGGAGAGTCATGCTGAGATTCGGTGGTCCATTGATTTTACACCAAACAGATATTGGTTAAACCTTACCCTCCATGGTTTCCCTGGACACAAACCATTATCTCTGAAGGTCACAAACATCATCTCAGTACACCATACACAACCTTTGGAGCAAAAGTTATTAGGGTTTCCTGGATGGGAGCTGGATGTAGTTTGGATAGTGATGAGAACACATTAATAAAAAGTGGGGGGTCACACATCAACTCAGCACTGCATTTTCCATGAGCTTCTGCAGTTACCCTGAAGAGACACTGTGGTGCCCAGGAACTCCAGATACACACAGCTATTTCTGGACACATAAGGCTCACATGCTTTCCAAACTCTGCTCCTTGCTGGTCTTCAAATGCACTATTTATCAGCCTGCAGAGCAAAACTATGTGTGTGCACCGTATCATTACTAGCTTAAGAGGAATCATTCAGACCCAATGTAATTTACTCAATATTGGTCAGTTTGACTCCTGACCCTGGTCCCTAGACAGTGTATCCTTGGCAACCCTTGATGTGTGTTAAGTCAGGGTGTGCTTATTGGTCTCATCTGTGACAGCTTGCTAGAGGCTGCTTAACGTAGCTTGGTCTTTTCAAAGAAAATTAGAAATCCAATACTACACCGTCTTCTGGTCTGACTGGTTTTTGCCAAGTAGTCCCGAAACCTGGAATGGGGGCAGGGTGGCTGGGAGGCCAGTGGATTCCTGGGTTCCTTGCTTCAGTGGGAAAAGTTGGTTTTTTTTAAAGAGGCCCCCCCACGTCCATCTGTGAGAGGAGATGTCTGCATCTGAAATAGACTGTGATGTTTTGGACAGCGGAGTTTCCGTCTCAGAATCCGTTAATTGCGTATTCACACCTCACTGTGGAGGAGTCAATGCGGGTTGGGGGAGCGGGATTGGGGGCGCCGGAGGCGGGGGGAGGTGTTGAAATGGCCAGACACTAGGGGGTGCCTGTGGGGGCTGGGTCACTGGAGCAGAAAGTTTCTGATGGAAGAAGCACGGGCGTTCTGCAGTGGGGACAGGACCAGTGGGAATCCTGGAAACAGCTAGTCATTGTGGTGGCAAAGACCACAGCGGCTTCCGGGGCCACTGCCGACAAGGTCAGGGCATGGCATTGTGTTATTGTGGCTCTGTCAGAGGGTCCTATGCTTAAAGCATCTTGGCAATCACTTTACTACCTGCTGCACCCCTATCTAAAGACTCCCTCGTTGTACACCGTACCCTGTCCGCCCCCACTGGAATCCACTGGTTTAGGCCAGGTCTCAATCATGAAAGCTGGTCCACTGACTGAGGCTTGTCTATTGTGTATTTCGAGAGCTGCCAGCACTGTGTGCCGAACACTTTGTGGAGGCTAGGGTTGGGGGAGGAGAGGGAGGAGGAAAAGAAGAAAGAGGAGTAGGAAGAGAGAGAGAGAGGAGAAAGGAAGATAAGAAAAGAGGAGGGAGGAGGAAGAGAAGGAGCAGAAAAAGGAGGGAGAGAGGAGAAGGTGGTGAGGAAGAGGAGGAAAAGGAGAAGGAAGCAGGGAGGGAAGTAGGGGTGGGATGAAGTGGAGGAATAGTGGGGAAAGAAGGAGGAGAGGGAGAAGGAGGAGGAGGCAGAGGTCTTAAGGTTAAGGTGCGTGGGCACGCACACACACACCACACACACACACACACACACACGGTTGTATCTCTTAATTCCAGCCCCTGGCCAGGTTGAGAAAGTTGTGGCTGGAGGAGAGCTGGGAAATAATAATAATGTTGGTATTTGTTAAGCGCTTACTATGTGCAGAGCACTGTTCTAAGCGCTGGGGTAGATACAGGGTGATCAGGTTGTCCCACGTGAGGCTCACAGTCTTAATCCCCATTTTACAGATGAGGTAACCGAGGCACAGAGAAGTAAAGTGACTTGCCCACTGGCATCCCTGGACCCAGCTCTGGCCATGATGGAAATGGGTTGCTTGGACAGCTCTTCTCATCTAGGCCCTTTCCCCTCCTGGCTCCTTTCTGGGGAATAGGGATGTATGTATGTACTTACGCACATATTTGTAATTTATTTTAATATCAGTCTCCCGTTCTGTAAGCTCATTCTGGATGTCTACCAACGCTGTTATATTGTACTCTACCAGACCCTTAGTACAGTACTTTGCACACAGTAAGCACTCAGTAAATACCACAGATGATGCTAATGATGATGCTATAACAGAACAAATAATTGATTTGGAGAAGCAGCATAGCCTAGAGAAAAGAGCATAGGTTGAGAGTCAGGAAATTTAGTTTCTAATCCTGGCTTCACCACTACCCACCAACTACCGTTTGCTACCAGCTATCTCTAACACCTATTTTCTTATTCATCCCCATTCTCAGTCTGTTTAATCAATTGTGTATTCGATGATTTATTTTGAATACTCTATTTGTAAACCTGTCTATCTCCTCTAATAGGGTGGAAGCTCCTTATGGGCTTTCTGTTACCTTGCCCATTCCAGTACTTCATTCTGTGCCCAGATCATTTTTCTATAAAAAGTTTCAGGCCATATTTTCTCACTCTTCAAGAACTCCAGGGGTTGTTCATAAATCTCTACATCAAATAAAAACTCCTTACCATTGAATTTAAGGTACTCAAATCAGCTCTCCTGCTCCTTCTTTACCTTACTGATTCCCTACTACAACACAACCCTCACACTTCATTCCTCTAATGCTAACCTACACACTGTACCTCCATCTCATTTATCTCACCACCAATCCTTTGCCCGTGTCCTCTCTCTGGCCTGAAGCCTCCCCCCGCTTCATATCTGAAAGACCACCACAAACCCCACCCTCAAAGACCTCCTAAAATCACATCTCCTCCCAGAAGACTTCCTTGACTAAGCCCTCATTTCTCCTGTCTCCCCTCTGGATCACCTAGACACTTGAATCTGTACCCTTCAACACTAGATATTCACCGCCTATCGTCAACCCCGCAGCACTTCATATCCTTATATATCTTGCCATTTCCCCTAACTCTAATTTATTTTAATGTCTGTCTCCCCCTTTAGACTGTGAGTTCCTTGTAGTCAGGGATCAGGTCTACCACTTCTATTGTATTGCACTCTTCCAACTATTTAGTGCGCTACCTGTAGTAAGCGCTCAATAAATACCATTGATTAATTGATTGATTGATGGATGGATTGATTCTCCCTCTCAACACATACACATGCATATTTTCCTTTTCTTTCTCTCTTTCTCTCTCTCTCTCTGTCTCTCTCACACACACACACGGAGAAACTTGTAATGAGCAGCTACTTTATCTAAAACTCTCCCCATCCTTCATCAAGTGACAGAAAATTGCCCTTTGCTGAATCAAAGCAGTTTTCCCTCCCAGAAGCCAGACTGTTTCTCACACAGCACTGACTGTTGCAGGAATTTGCAGATTTTAAATGACAGATGCATCTAAGTTTGCTTCGCTCATGAGAGATGTTTCTTGTAGGCTGAGAGGGCAGGAAGCAATCTGCTGCTGGAGGAGTTGAGGCTTCTCTTTTTTTTCCTGTTGGGGTTCAGAATCCAACTACCTATTCAGGAAGCCAGGGGGATTGTGTATGATGTGTGTGTGTGTGTGCGCGCGTGCGCACACGCACACATGCATGTGTGTGAGTGTACATATGTGTGCATTTGCTGGTGTGTGAACATGTTTAATGTGTGTGCATGTGCTTGTGTGGGGGTGCTCAAGTGCAAGTGTGTACGTGTGTGCATATGCTTGTGCAGGTGTATGTTGTGTGCGATCTTCTCCTCACTCGACAACGGCTCACATGCATTTCTGTACCTCCCCAAACCTCTTCTCGAGGGTAATATATGTGTCCAGTTTAAGCTAAAAGCACAAATACAATGGGAAATGTTTTCTTCCACAGCTTTCTTTCTGTTGTTCATTAAATCTTATTGAATTTGTCATCCCTTTTAATTGCGCTTGTGTGGCATGGGGGTGAGAGGATGTTTTTTATGAGTTGGATACGGAACCAGTTGACACCCAGGGCCACAAACAGCTCTTTCCCAAACCTTTTAGAATGAAAAGCTTCCTTACAGAGGGTAAGGCTGGGCAGGGGGATGGGGGTAGGGGTAAGAGGCAGGGGGATCCGGAGACAGAGACACGGGCAGGGACGGGTTGGGTAGGGGACAGATGCAGGGCAGGGGAAGGGATAGCAGCTTTGTTTGGGAAGCCTCTGATGGGTTGGATCATAATCAATGTATAAGATTGAGTTTTGCTGGGGCATGCCTTGAAGGTGAACCGTGCTGCCTTGGGGCTAATCATGGAGTGCTTGTTACTCCAGAGTCTGGGACCCTCCAGCAGTGCCTTGTCAGTGGCCACAACTCCATCGCCAAGCCTGGTGGGCTCCCAGCCCCACCCTTTTGTCTGGCTTTTCGGCCTCCCTGACTCCTCTGCCTGACCTCCTGGGCCCCCTGCCCAGCTTCCCTGTCCACTCAGCCCCATCTCCCAGGAGAAGAGTTGTCAGAAGTGTGTGTGTGTTAGGGGGCGGGGAGGGTAGTGGCCAGTGAACGAGTGCAGCGAAAGCCCCTTTGTAATATTACGGCTCACCCCTCCCCCGCCCCCCGGCCTCCTCAGTGTGGGGCTGTGGGAGAATTGGGGTGTGGCGTGGCAGTCCTCCCACTCCTCCTTCTCCTTCCCATCCTCCTCCCCCTCTCAATTCCTCCTCCTCGTCCATCTCCTCCTCCCCTTCACCGCTTTTTTTGACCTGAGCACAATACTATTTAGACGGAGGCCGCTTAAGGCTCTTGTTTAGATATGATTTATGATGCTACATTAACCCTTCATTGACCTAGAAATGCCCTAATATTAAAACAGTTTGACACACAGAAAATCAAAATCCCTTTTATTGGAAGTGCTATTGTCCGCATCATAAGTTTCCTCAATGTGACGGTGCGGATACACCATCAATTTCCTGCTCCCATCGAACACCGTATTGAAAAACTAATGGACAGAACCCAGAACCCTTTGTCATTTCTGTCCCAGTGACCAGCAAATAGCTCCGAGACTGCCTGGGCCTTCCTGGGGCTTGGGGCACTGGGCAATGACACAGCTCAGATCCTCAGATGGGATTTGATGAAAGGCGTTCAGTGGAAGCACTGATGCAGCGAGGGGGGTGGGTGGGGAATCGTGGGTGAGCCCTGTTTCTTTCCTTCCAGCTCTACGAGATGCTATTCTCCCCAAGTTCCTTGGAGAAAAGGGATGAAATGAGAACGTCCCTCAGACTCTCCATCTTACCGTGGTTGTGCTATTTATCTCCCAGGAAATTAAGCTCAGAAAAACGCCTTGGAGAAAAAGGCACGGAGGGAGAGACTCTCGTCTCTGGGTGTCTTTGAGTTCAAGTTTTTTTAATGTAGTCTCAGAAGCAGTTCATTTCATTCCTACTGGTCCACAGAGGAGCCAAGTTGGAGAACAGATTCCATAATTCCATTCCATAGAGCCCTGAGGCAGTCTGGGGGATTCTTGGGGGCATTCAGCCCTTCGTGCCTTACTGGCTCTGCTGGGGGGGTCTCTGCCATCACCCCCACAAGTCAGTCATCCCCCGTGGCTTACCTCACCTTTGTTTTGGGTGGTTTCACCAGGGAGCCCCACATCGGGGATTTGGGGGGTATTGGGTGTGATGTAAATTATATCACATTATAGATAATAATTATTAATAATACTTAATAATTAATAATATTTATATTATACTATTTATATCACATAAAATATATTATATATTATTTGTCTGTCTCCCCTCTAGACTATAAACTCACTGTGGTCAGGGAACTGGACTACCAGCTTCTTGTAGAAGCAGCGTGGCTCAGTGGAAAGAACATGGGCTTGGGAGTCAGAGATCATGGGTTCTAATCCCAGCTCCGCCACTTGTCAGCCATGTGACTTTGGGCAAGCCACTTAACTTCTCTGTGCCTCAGTTACCTAGTCTGTAAAATGGGGATTAAGATTGTGAGCCCCACGCGGGACAATCTGATCACCCTGTATCCCCCCAGTGCTTAGGACAGTGCTTTGCACACAGTAAGCGCTTAACAAATGCCAGTATTATTATTATTATTACCAACTCGCTTTTATTTTATTCTCCCAAATGTTTAGTATAGTGCTCTGCACACAGTAAGGGGTCAATAAATTCAATAGTATTTATTGAATAATAAATATGACTGGTTGATTGACTGATGGTGTTTCGGCATCTCTGGGAAACTGGGGCATGGACAATAGACCCAGCCAGTGCTGCTTCAAACCAGAAATCACTTTGTTCTAACCGGAGCCTGTTGACTAAGTTGTTCGGCCTCCAGACAGCTGGGCTAAAATAGCCCCTGCTTCTAGAGGAAGGGGTCAGCTCTGTTCCCGCCCTCTTTGGTTCAGCCAAACCCAGGGCCAGCTCCTATTGGCCCGGACTTGACTATGTGGAAGTGCAAAAGGTGAGTGAGCACTTTAAGACCTCGGGCATAAAATTTCAAATTGAGCCATGTCAAATCATAGGGACTCAAGTGTAATTCTTATTGTGCAGATGACAGCAGGCTAATTAGTAATGCTAGAGCCTGTCACCCATGACCTTTAGGGTCATAAGCCAATGTACTTCTCCTTGTTTATTAGTGGAACATGCAGGGTGCTGATGGCATTTCCCTCACCTCACTCAGGTCCTAGCTTTTCCAAGCTGGTGTGTCCTCAGTAGAGTGGTGGTCACAGTGGCTCTCGCTCAAAATTCTGGGTAATGGCAGTTTTCATTAAGGAACAGGCAGCCATGAGCTGAAGCTCCGAAGGTATTTCTGCCTAATGCCACCCAGGGAGGACCTGGACCCAAATGTGTTCCTGAGATTGACGTGAGATTTCCTATCAGGTCTCAGCCTCCCTCCTGCAGGACTGTCTAGTCCAAGCTTGCACTGAGAGGAGGAAATTCTGCTGGGCATTTGTGTCCAACTTGGAATGTCTAAGCTTGAGAGCGATTCCGAGGATCTTGAAGTCTCCCTCTGGTTTTCTCCTACTGTACCACATGGCCCAAACGGGTTGGGAAGAAAAGGCTGAGTATTTCACTTAGCTCCTGCAATATTGAAGGAATCTATATCCTGAGAATTTGAAAACATGTCAGCCCACCTAAATTACATATTGATCAGCTTTAATTGCATGCCACCCATCAGTATTAGGTTTGAAAATTCATAAAAGAGAAATAATGTACTCTTTGTGGATGATTACGTCTGCGGCATGTAAATTAATTCCATCAGTTAACCCGAGCTGAGACAGGATATTGAGTTGGGTTGGCTGGGACAGCTAAAGCCCGGTGCCTTCGAAAAGCTGTTTCTCTGCGATCAAGAGCAGCAGAGAACGCACAATATAAATTCATATAGATTTCCCTCTAGGGAAAAAGAGCAAAGTGAAACATGAAAAGTAAACCCCCATTTTTCAACGGTTTCCCTCTGGTCAAACGGCACTGGGACAGATATTGCTGGAGCCCAGGTGCGGTCGGAGGGGAACGGGTATCCGCTGAGTTTTCCCGGCCAGGGAGGCGCTGGTGTTTTGGGATCGGATGTGTTTTGGGACCCTCGGCAGTGGTGTTGTGATAGCTGGTGTGACTTCTCACCCAGCTGCTTCCTCGTGAAGGTCACATTGGCTGAGAAAATGAGTTCAGCGCGAGTTTGCCGGGTGTTCTTTACATTTAGAAATTATGTTTGCCGGTATTGGTTGTGTTTTGAGAGATGGTGCTTATATATGTTTTTCTTTACAGATTATCAATACCGAGTAGAAAGGACCAGTTGAAATCATTGGGCTTACTTGGATAATAGTTTAAGAGCTACATTTTATTTGGACACTTTGAGGTAATAAATATCTGTGAGTATAATTAACTGTCTTTATCTCGGGCTGGTCCTTAGAGATGTCTTTTTAGGACCTTTGGAATTGTCTTCCTGAAGCTCGCTGGCTTGGAGAATGATTTCCAGGAGCCAGGAGGGACCCAATGTTCCTTGATGCAGAATGTTATTGGAAGTGTGTTAGCCCACATGTCTTGTGGACCGATTCCCAGTCTGGCGTGGGGACTCTCTCGTCGTGCTACTCCTCGAGATTTAGGAGCTTGGGATGTTCTCTTCGGAAGGAGGCCAGGGAAGGGCCGCAGGTCTGCCTATATGATCAGCTCCCCAAGGGCCAGGACCACCATGTCTCATGCTATTGTTCTCTCCCAAGCGCTTAATACAGTGTCCTGTATGCAGGACAGGCTCTGTACACATCGTGGTTTCATTGATGGTCATGCTTCCCCCTTAGCCACCTCCTCCAAGAGGTCTTCCCTGACTGCCACACTTACCATCCCTCTTCACCTCCCAGATAATATAATAATAATCATGGTATTTGTTAAGTGCTTACTATATGCCAAGCACTGTTCTAAGCACTGGACTAATAATAATAATATTGTTGGTATTTGTTAAGCACTTACTATGTGCCGAGCACTGTTCTAAGAGCTGGGGTAGATACAGGGTAATCAGGTTGTCCCACGTGAGGTTCACAGTCTTAATCCCTATTTTACAGATAAGGTAACTGAGACACCAAGAAGTCAAATGATTTGCCCAAAGTCAAATAGCTGACAGGTGGCGGAGCCGGGAGTTGAACCCATGACCTCTGACTCCTAAGCCTGTGCTCTTTCCACTGAGCCATGCTGCTTCTAGATACAAGGTAATCAGGTTGTCCCACTTGGGGCTCACAGTCTTAATCCCTATTTTACAGATGAGGGAATTGAGGCATGGAGAACTGAAGTGACTTGCCCAAGGTCACACAACAGACAGGTGGTGAAGCCAGGATTAAAACCCATGTCCTCTGATTCCCAAGCCCATATGCTTGCCACTAAGCCATGCTGCTTCTCTAGATGGTAAGATGGTTGGGGGCAGGGGTCACATCTACCAACTCTGTGGTATTGTACTTTCCCAAGTATGTAGTACAGTGCTCTGCACCCAGTAGATGCTCAATAAATACCATTGACAGACTGATTGGTTGATCATGTCGTCATCATGACAGCCACCCTTAGCACTTATGGTGTGTATGTGGTCTTCCTCTGCCTCCCTTGTAGGAAGGCCCAAAGTGTGGTCGAGATCATCCAGACATTTAATCACTGATCCAGACTTTTTGTCCCGATAACTTGGTCTGACTGCCTGCCCTTGCTCCTTCTCTGCCTCCACTGTCTGTAAATTAGTTCTGTCCATATTTCTGACTCCTTCATTAGAGTGCAAGCTCCTTGAGGACAGGAAATGAGTGTCTTGCCCCTGGTAGACTCTCCCAAGCGCTCAGTACAGTGCCCCACACATGGCTCTGGCTCCATAAATTCCATGGATTGATCCATCCCAATGACCCAGTGGCCTGAGCACCCCCAGCCCCCACACAACACCTTCACCCCCCAGCCCCAGCCCCACCTAGCTCCTGGACCCCGAGCCGATGATAGATCTGTCTCTCCCTTCTAAAGATCTCCGGGGGGAATATAATGAAACCTTTGGATTGCATTACCTCGTCGCATCACCAAGGAATTTCAATTTTACACTTTAGTTTGCTTTATAATGGTTTGTATAAAAGATGCCTTTTGGAGGGATGGCATAGATATTGATTCAGGAGCATTAACTATCTTCTTAAGAGGCGAGCAAATTCACGGAGTCAAAGGGGGCTTCTCTCCTGCCTGCCAGCAGAGAGACCCTTTTAATTGAAAAGCCTTTCATTTGGAAATTGTCCTGCTCCAACCGGGCCAGGCTACTCCAGACCAACAGCCCCCAACTTGGCTCTGGGAAGTCCTTTCAGCTCCAGGTTGCATTTCCTCCTGTCCGTCCATCTTGTCATTCTTGCATCCTGTATACGCCATAGTGGGCATCAACGGAAGTAAGCACACAAAGCTTAAGATCCTTAGTGACACCACTAGGTCAGTGTACAGTGTACAGTGCAGTGTAGCGTACTTTCCCAAGTGCTTGGTACAGTGAGCTACACACAGTAAACACTCAACAAAAGCTCTCCATGGACTGATTGATTAACTGACTGGAGCGTGTGTGTGTGTGTGTGTTTGTGTGTGCTGAGTGTAGAGATTGGGAGATTGTCTCTATCCCTCTGCCTGCCTAACTCTCCATCTCTCTCTCAATCTATCTCACTCTTTATCTCTACATCTTTCTCTTATTTCTCTCTCCATCTCTCTCTCACAATCAATCTGAATTTCTGTCTAACTACACTATTCATCCTTTCTTCCAAACAGCAACAGCCTTCGGTAGTCACCTAGAGATCAGCACTGTGCAGTGGATAGAGCATGGGTCTGGGAGTCAGAAGGTCATGGGTTCTAATCCTGTCTCCACCACTTGTCTGCTCTGTGACCTTGAGGACGTCACTTCACTTCTCTGTGCCTCGGTTACCTCATCTGTAAAACGAGGATTGAGACTGTGAGCTCTATATGGGACGGGAACTGTGTCCAACCCAATTTGCTTGTAAGCACCTCAGCACTTAGTACAGCACCTGGCACATAGTAACGCTTAACAGATACAATAATTATTACGATAATAGGTTAAGAGATTCTGATTTGGGTTATTTAGCACCAGCGATGCTATGAAATTGAAACAGTTCTCATCCCTAAGGATCAAACCAGATGGCCGAGACCAGTGTACCTGGCTTGGCCCTTTCATCTTCACCTTTTCCCCCGGGCAACCCTGGCTGATGGCCTGCGGCTGGTCATCACCTGTCCCTACCGGCCAGCCAGGATCTGCCACTAACAGCCGTCCGTGAACCAGCGGGTTCGGACAGCCGGTTCTATCTGGAATGATATCTCTTCCCAATCGGAATTGTCCGTGTCCGCTCGGTGACACCCGGATCGGGAACTGCAATTATTCTCCCAGCAACCCCCACCAGCGAGATCATAATTGGAAGTTGACAAAATTCAGACTCAGGTTGGAAGATATTGATTTCTGCTTGTCTTGCATCTTAGCACCGAGGGCGCGACTGTCATGTATGCTAAAATGTGAAATTTACCGTCGTCACAAAGTTTTACTAAATCAGCTTTCAAGAAAGAAGCTAGCAGCGGCTTTGTCAGTCCAAAGCGCCCTCCGGTGAAAGCGCCCGACCATCCACGTTTTGAGGGGGGCGGGGGGGAGCGGCGTCTTTCCAATAAACACTAGGTCGTTGAGCAATTTGTAGAATAATTTTCAGTCCTCAAATGGTGAGTGAGGTCACTGTGGAATTGCCTGGCGACACCCTGGTGACTTGACTTCAAGCCCTGTTAGCTTGATGAGGATGGCTCGCCCAGCACCCCTCTCCCTACACACAGAAACACACACACAGACACACACCCACACACCCCCACACACCCGCCCCTGGGTTCTGGATGATAGCCAGGTTAATATTCTTAAAGAAGCTTTGTCTGGTTTGGGCTTAGCAGGGACAGCAGGGCAACTTGGGAACCAAACGACAACAAATCCATCCCAGATCATCGCTTCCCAGAGCCCTACTCGGAGCGAGCCCCAGCAGGAGAAGGAATCTCTGTATTCTCAGAATTTGAAGAGGATCGAACCGTGCTGTCCCCCAGGACCTTTACCCCCTCCCCACTCTCTTTCTCTCTGGTTCCTTTCCAGCTCTCTTGTAGAAGAGTTCAATCAATCAATCAATCAGTGCTATTTATTGAGTAGTTATTGTGTGCAGAGTGCTGCACTAAGGGCTTGGGAGAGTTCTTAAACAGCTTCCCCCAAACTAATCCAGATCCTGCCTTAAACTAGACCCTCTCCGGTAAGGGTGTACCTCAAGACATTCTGTTTCTCTCATTAGCAATGGAATTTATGGGGGCCTGCTGTTTGCAGAGCTGCGCTGAGGGTTTATTGTATTCGGCATGCTCTCCTGGGTGCCTACTGTAATCAGAGGGTGGTAATGGGCACCTGCTCCTTGCAGAGTTCTGCACTGAACACCTACTGGAGCAGAGCACTGTACTCAGTGGCCTCCGTGTGCAGAGTGCTGTGGGTCTGGGCTGAGGCATGTGGAAAGAGCCTACGTGTGGCCCACCAGAGATCTGGGTTTGAATTCTGTGGCTGCTCGCTGAACCTCACTTGATCCCCCTGTGAAATGGGGCCACGACCTCTGTCCCCCTTCCCAGTTGCCCCCTCGGTAAAAACGGGGATAAAATGTCTGCTTTTCCTGCCTCTTAGATTGTGAGCCCCATGTGGGAAAAGGTCTGTGTCCGATCTGATTATCTTGTGTCTTCCCAAGAACTTTGCACAAATCTTGCCACAGAGTGAATCCTTCATTTTTTAGTAATATCATTACTAATAATAATGCTAGGTAGGCCTTCCATTATCAGATACTAAATTGAAATGTGTTCTAGCCAGTTTATTCAGTTGAGTCAAAAGGCTCCAACAGTTGAGGAGAAGAAGAGAGGTGTTTAAGCCAAGGTAAACTTTGCAGTGTTATCTTGAAGGGCGTGATTCTGTATATAAGACAAGTATTAACATTTAGGTAGTATGGGCACAAAGGAGCATTTTTAAAAAGGGTATTATCCTGCGAGGTCTTTAGTGGCCAGCTGTGAGGGAAGCATCTGTTTAGTTCCCCATTCCCCAGGTGAGATCCCCCTTTGGCTGAGTTTGTGCTCCTAGGGATATCTGGATATTTCTCTTCTGTTCCTTTATTGGCTCAATTGCTTTAACATTAACAACAATATGCCTATACTCTTTTACCCATTTTATGTTTGGTGATTCTCATCCACCAGATTAGATTGTAAATTCCTTGGGGTCAGGGGCCATGCCATCTACTTTTACCATGTGCTCCCAAGCACCTCCTAATAACCGTGGTATTTGTTGAGCACCTGCTTTGTGGTAAGTATTGTACTAAGCGCTGGGGTAGATACAAAATACAGATCGGACTCAGTCTTTATATCTCTTGGGGCTCATGGTATAAGTAGGAAGAAGAACAGGTATTGAATCCCCATTTTACAGATAAGGAAACTGAGGTATGGTTAGGTGGCTTGTCCAAGGTCACACCAGTAGGTAATTGTCAGAGCTAGGATAAGAACCAAGGTCTCCTGATTCCCAGGCCTGTGCTCTTTCCACTAGCCATGCTGCTTTTCTATTCCCCCCCACCCCGAGTCAGCTCATGGCCAGGGAATGTATCTGCTAATTCTGTTGCACTATACTCTCCCAAGCGCTTAGTACAGTGCTCTGCACATCGTAAGTGCTCAGTAAATACCATTCATTGATTGACTGATGGTTTTCTGAGGGCTTTTCAGTATCTAGTTAGATAGAAACAGAGAGAAACAGAAAGCTAGTCAAAGAGAGACAGAGAGGCCAAGAGTTTAGATAAATATCTGCCCTGTCCACCATGTCCTGATCTGCCTCTTTTCCCTGGAAGCCACTACTTTATAACGACATCTCTGGTCTCTGCAGTCACAAATGCACCTAGTGCGGGTCGCTCTCTGTCATCTGGGTTATTTATTTGGGCTCGTCAGTCATGGCACAAACAGGAAACAAATTGGGGTGGGCGCTGATGTCACCTCACTTTGGTGGTAGCCTCTGTCTCCTCGGAAGGTGCTGATGTCACCTCACCTTGGTGGTAGCCTCTGTCTCCTCGGAAGTGACATCAGGAAACTAAATTGGGTGACTCATACTGGGTCTCTGCTGCTGTGGTCACTGGTCCCCTTCTCCCTGCCCTACTACTGGGGCTGTCATTGTTGCCTTCAAGGGTGCAGAGAGAGCTGGCTTCCCTGGAGTTTTCAGAGTTACCCTCAGCAGACCCTCACCCTCAGAGCCGGAGCTGCAGAGAGAGCAAAGTGGACAACCTCTGTCCATCCATCTCGAGTCAAGAGTTCAGCTCTTGGGAGGAGAGAAATCTGATCTCACTGATGGAAAATTTTCTGTGGTTTATTAACTTTAGTAAGAGAAGAAAGCATCACCATCTTCTCCATCATCATCATCATCCTCACCGTCATCACCGTCCTCATTTTGGATTCCCAGTTCTCCTAGAACATATGGCTTGCTTTCTGGAAGACTTCTGTATTAGGGAAAACTCCCAGTGCCGTTCTCAACCCATGTCCGATGCCACCCGCACGATCTCAGCCATCGCTTCTGACACTATGTTGCTCTATATCCACGAATGTCCCCCAATTCTGCCATCTCGTCTAGCCTAGAAATGTAGTGAAAACCTGCATTCTAGCAGAACTGAGCATATTTATTGAACTCCCACGTTGTATAGGGCATTGTGATGAGTGCCTGTTCTGGGCAGATCTCTGTGCTGGGTACCTACTGTGGTGGGAAAACTGTCAATATTGGGCACTTGAGAGAGTACAATAGAAGCAGAAAAAGTTCCTGCCTCAGGGAAATTTGCAATCTGAAAAGGGAGCAGGCCAATCTAGTCAGTGTTAGTACAGGGGGACAGCAAAGAGATAACTGGAAACAACAAAGTAAAAAAATTGAATAAGTAAATGAACAAATCAGTGAAATAAATAAACCGATTTACACATACATGCTAAAAGCAACTGATGGGTGAAACTATCAGGGAGGTGTGCTCAGTCAGGGTGTGCTCCTGGAGGAGACAGCCAATGGGTGATATGACCGAGAGGTGTGAGGGGAAGTCAGGGAAGGACTCCTGGAGGAAATGGCTGGGGAGGATGACATGACCAGGAATGTGGGGGGACTCAGGGAAGATCTCTTGGAGGAAATGGCTGGGGTGGGTGACGTGACCTGGGGTGTGGGGGGAGTCAGGGAAGGCCTCCTGAAGGAGGTGGCTGGAAGTATGACACCACCAGGGAGGTGGAGACAGGGAAGACAGAGATGGAAAAAAGGGGAGTGAACAACAGAGATGAGGTGATAATGGGAAGTGGGAAGAGCGTGAGCCTGGGTGGAGAAGGGAGCAGGAAGTTTCAAAGGGAGCAGCAGCTGTAGAGCCTGGAAGCCGAGGGCCCAGAGTCTTCAAGTCCATCCGTCTCACCCCGACCCAGTTTACCGTGCCCAGCAGAGATGCCAGCTTCTCCCTCTTCCCGGAAAAGGCGGGACCATCCTTCGGGAAGCCCAATCTTATTGTGATCAGAGAGAAAACAACTTCACCTTTGAAGCGTGCCTGAGGAATGGGATGGTCTCAGCACTTATTTTGAAAAATGGTTCTGTTTCACCCACCAGTGGAATATTGAAGTAATCGAATTCCGTGGCCCTTACTTCAGCTCTCAGTTTAATTACTTGTTTGTCTTTTATTGGGAAAGAAAATATGGCTGTCAGGTTTATGGGGGCCAGGAGTCTGACCCCGGCTTTATGTGTCCTTGCATGCGCGCTGGGTGTAATGATGACAAAATGGGATGTTAACTAATGATTAGTAGAAATGGTTGCAGTTAATTAGTTGGTTCTTCGTTTATCGTTCCATTTGCACATTTTGGGAGTAATCATTATTAATTAGGGCCGCGCAGCTGAGAGGACCAAGGTGGAACCCTCCAGCCAAGTTAATCAGGCAGCAATGAAAGCTCCATTATCTTGTCAGCTCAGGGCAGCCCGTGATCTATTCCCATTACCGAAAAGGCACAGTCTGGCCGGACGGGGAGGGGGTGGACTGTGAGGGAACGGACAGGACAGAGGGGACGGACCGAGGGTAGGACGGACAGGATGAAGGGGAGGCCTGCTGGTCAGGTTCTGCTGGGATAGGTCGTTTCCCACACGACTTGGGCCTGGGCAGAAACTGTCCAATGTGCCGGCTGTCCAATGGTGCTGAGTACTTGGCCTCTCTCAGAACCTTCTTCTTCCACTGGGAGAGGGAGCCGAGACCCACAGGGACAGGGACGGCCACTGCCTCCTGGTTCTATCATCCAAAGAGCACTAGAGAGGGACACACACTCACAAACACACACGCATACACCCTCAGTAACTCCCACATATAACACCCCCCCCCCCCAGACTAATGACTCATACACACACACTCTCACCTGTTCATACAACACAGGCTCACAAAAGCTCATGTGCTTGCACACAATCACACGCCTTGATTGAGCTGAGAGTTTGCGGTGTCCAAGTGGACCCACCCGGGCAAGGCCTCCTGACGTGGGTGCTGAGCACGGCCGGAAGTTACGGCTGCACATTAGTCAACCACAACCGCTGAGAAGACCAAACTGAACCCACAAGCAGTCTCAGAACCATTTCACTGACCAATGGGTGTAATTTGGGGACAAGGCTGTAATTAGGATTTAGACTGGTCTTTCATCCTTGTTCAGAGAAGCCAGAGGAGTCTGGAAGAACTACCCTCCACCCCCATCCTGTGTGGTTCTTGTACCCCATGTCTAAATCTCCTCCAAGTGAGGGCTAGACCTAGAGAAAGGTTCAGGGTGAGGGCAGTGTCCTCAAGGAGCATGCAGTCTACACTATACAGACTGTAAGCTCATTGTGGGCAGGGAATGTGTCTGTATATTGTTATATAGTACTCTCTCAAGTGCTTAGTACAGTGCTCTGTATATAGTAAGTGCCCAATAAATATGATTGACTGACTAGCAAGTGCTTGGGAGAGTACAAGAGGGTGAGTAAGGACGATCTCTGCTCTCAAGGAACTTACAGTCTACTGTATGCAGAGCACTGAGCTAAGCGCTTGGGAAAGGACAGTAAAATTAGTAGGCAAGATCTCTACGGAGCTTACGACCTGACATGACTCATTCATTTATTCGATTGTATTTATTGAGCGCTCACTGTGTGCAGAGCACTATACTAAGCGCTTGGGAAGCCCAATTCAGCAACAGAGACAATCCCTGCCCACAACGGGCTTACAGTCTTCTGGGGGTGACTCGGGAAATGGAGGTTCATCAGGGAAGGCTTTGTTAGAGGAGGTGGGAGTTCAGTAGGACTGTGATGGTGGAGAGGCTGTGGTTGGACTGATTGCTGGGGAGGGAGACTGCATGGGGGGACCAACTCAGGAAGCACAGCTAGAAGAGAGAATTGTGTGCTTTTTTTAATAGTAATGATTGCAGTGTTTGTTAAGTGCTTACTATGCCAAGCAGTGTTCTAAGCTCTGGGGTAGATCAAGGCAGTCAGGTTGGACACAGTCCCTGTTCTACATGGTGCTTACAGTCTTAATCCCCATTTTATAAATGAGGTAACTGAGGCCCAGAGAAGTTCAGTGATTTGCCTAAGGTTGCATAGCAGATGTGTGGCAGAGCCAGGATTAGAACCCACAATTTCTTACTCCCAGACCTGTGCTCTTTCCAAAGATTTCTCGCTCTGGGCTCTGGGACTTGCTGGATGCCACAGGTGTATCCCAGAAGGGATAACCATTCCGCTTATCACTCCGGCCCGGTGTGCTGCAGACCTCTCCAAGGGGCACGGCAGAGAAGGGGATGTGCCCTCACTGCCAAAACATCTGGAAATCAATCCTCGCAGACATGTCAGGGAAAGCTCAGCCCTGCTACCTTTCCAATAAACAGAAGGATACTCAGCAGGGTAATGGACCCTGCTTATTCACAGGTAAAGCTCATCAACCAATCAGTGATATTATTGTGTGTATACTGAGTACAGAGTACTGTACTGGGTGCCTACTGAGGTGGGTGCAGGAATCTGTACTAAATACATACTGTGTGCAAAGTCCTATACTGGGCTCCTACTGTGTGCAGAACATTGTACTGGGTACCTACTGCGTGGGAAGCTCTATACTTGTGCCTACTGTGTGCAGAGCCCTGTACTAGGCACTTACTTTAGGAGAGCACTGTACTCAGTGCCTGCTATAGGCAGAGCTCTGTACTGGGCTTCTCCTGCAATTTTTCTTACTTCATGGCAGAATCACTCGTTATAGTGAAGGGGTCGTACTATCAAGATCATCAATCATTATCATCATCATCATCTTCTTTTCAAATCCGGAGGTAATTTAATTGTCTAAGCAGGCGTTTTCGATCGACTTGGTTGGGCAGAGCCCCCTCCCACTGGCGGTGCCTCACGACCCCGAGAGTCGCCTAGCAACAACCCCTTGGGAGCCCTCCTCCCCAGCCCACCCGCTGTGGGACAGTGTGCACGGCTGGGGGCAGGGGACTGTGGGCTGTGGGCTGGAGGAACTTTGCAAGCAAGAGAAATTGGATCCTGCCGACTCCTCTGCACATTTTTTTCCAGAGCTTTTGTGGTTTAGCACCTCTGAAGTCCAATTCTGTGTTCCGCCTAAGAGTTAAAATGACATCCCTGGGGGATGTCAATCAATCAATCAATCGATCCTTGGCATTTGTGGAGTTCTTACTGTGTGCAGAGCACTGTACTAACCACTTGGGAAAGTACAATAATATAGAGTTGGTAGACACAATTCCTCCCTACAAGGAGCATACAGACTAGATGGGGAAACAGAGGTGAAGATAAATTACAGATGGGTCTGTACCTAAGAGAAATAAATCCCAATTCGTAAGCAGTGCAAAAGGCTGGGCTTAGGCAGGGAAGTGAGGGCTTAGTCTGGGAAGGCCTCTTGGAGGAGCTGTGATTTTAAAGAAGGGGAGAGTGGGAACCTGTCAGATATGAAGGGGGAGGGAATCCTAGAAGAGAGGGAGAATGTGACTAATGGGTTGGCAGTGGGATAGATGAGTTTGAAGGGCAGAGAGTAGGTTGGCAATAGAGGAGTGAAGTGCGTGGGCTGGCTTGTTGTAGGAGAGCAGCGAGGTGGGGATGGAGAGGGGATAACTGATTGAGGGCCTCCAAGACTGTGGTGAGGAGTTTGTCAGGGAACAGGCCCTAATTTGTTAGGGCACAGCCTCTCGATCCTCTGGGCTTGTCTCAAAGTCAAAGTCAAACAGAGGAGTGGGGGCCCAGCTATTGTGTGTATACAGATATTAGCCAATCCTCAGGGCTTCGACAGCATTTCCAGAAGCATATTTGCTGGGCAAATATAAAATAATCCAGGTTAAACGTCTAAGCCTCTGGCATTGCGGTTTAGGCCTGAGCCTCATAGCCAGGAGAGAGGGTGGGAACAAGCAGAGGGAGACCCTGTTAATGTGGAGCAGACCATGCCTGGGCCTGGGACCTGTCCCAGAGCCCAGGACCCTCCCCAGGCCCTGGCCTGGCTTCACGACGAGGCCAGGGGGTGGCAATCTGCTGAAAGGCCCTTATTCCTGCTAGCGAGCCATTGGAGGAAGCCGACCACTGAGGTGGGAGATGAAGGAGTTGGCCGGTCCGGGTCCGGACCCTGAACCAGCAGAAGGCTCTCTTTTGCCGTGCTTCTGGCTGCCGGGGCTGCGGCCTCTAAATTATGAATTGGGTGGCCAATGGAAGCCGTCAGATATCTCTCCCAGGCAGATGGACCCGCCTGAATGCAAATCGAATTAGGTTTCCTTGCCGAGACTTTAATACCATAAATGAGAAAGAGCATTCATCACAAATAACTAGGGATTGTATACCAAAGTGCTTGAAGAAAATCAATATACTTTCAGCTGCTTTCGGCCTATAAATGTAAATGAGAACAGATATAAAGCTGATATGCGCTAAAGAAAGGTTATTGAGAGAGCAACACATAACACTAAGAAATCAATTGAATAAACTTGAAAAATGGTTCAGATAGAGTAGATATGAACATAGAAAATCAATCATATAATTTAAAGAATAAACAGCTTGAACCTCACAAATCTCCCTTATGGTTTTAAAGGGTAGGGTTTTTAATTTAGCATTGATATAATGCCAAGCTATGAGAATCTGCAGATGGCGACATGTAAGAGGAAAATCAATCCATTCTTGTTCTATGGTCTTAAGGGGTGTCTGATATTTACAGCAGGGTAGCATGAATCCTTGTATAAATTTACATTTTAAGAGATAAAGGGTTTCTGTATTTTGTCTTGTTATGGTTAATAGAAACTGTCAACTTCTATTCCGTCCACTTTCGGTGGAAGCAGCGCTGTCCCTGCGTGGGTGTGTGCTCTGATTTTCTCGACACACAAAGTTTTGCATTGAGCTTTTTTCCTCCACTAGGAAATAGAGGGGTCATAATTGCATCAGGGCTGCCAAAATACTGGCTGCAGTTGGGGGGAAAATAACAGTTCTAGACAGGTTTATCTTTGTGTGATGGGGAAAGTCTGAGGCTGAGGCTGAGAGGCCGGGGGAGAGTGTCCAAGGGAGAGTCCCGGAAGGTGAGGGCGAGCACATGGGTGGGTAAATGGGGGAAACCGGCATCATGTCGATGATCAGCCATTGGCCTGTTGGATCCAAATTGGGATGGGCACCTGAGGAAGTTGAAGAAGCTGATGTTGTGGATGGTCCTTGGTAGCGATTGATCCCCTCTGGACAAGAAGTTCCTTGAGGGCAAGGACCTTGTCTAATTGTAATAACTTTGGCATTTGTAAGCACTTACCATGTGCCAAGCCTAATACTAAGTACTGGGGTAGTTACAAGATTTTCGGTTCCCACGTGGGGTTCACAGACCCTGTAGGAGGGAGAACGGGGATTGAATCTCCATTTTGCAGATGAGGGAACTGAGGTACAGAGATATTAAGTGTCTTGCCCAGGGTCTCACAGCAGGTAAGTGGCAGAGCCAGGATTAGAACCCAGGTCCTCTGACTCCCTTGCTCTTTCCACTGTCACCCTGCTTCCCTACTAACTCTACTGTACTCTCCCAAGCACTTAGCACAGTGCTCAGCACACAGTGGACTGTAAGCTCCTGGAGAGCAGAGTTCGTGCCAACCAATTCTACTGTATTAGACTCTCCCAAGTGCTTAGTACAGTGCTCTGCACACAGTAAGTGCTTAATAAATACCTTTGAATGATGGATTGGTAGATGGGTAACCTGGCATCACCGCCTCTTCAGTGCCACCTTCTTCGCCTTCACTCCCTCCCGTATGATCCCCAAGATCATGCAATCTTGCCACCCCTGGGGGAGGTTGGGTGTCATTGAAAGTGATTGGGATTGGAAAATGTGGGTACCAGAGCCCAAAGCATCCCAAACTGGTCCTCTTCAGACCTCAGAGGTCAGAGGCTCCGTATTCCCCAGGGCTTTGTCACTAAACACTGAAAACTGCTTCTCCCCATCTAGCCCATTCCCCCTCCATTTGTCGAAGGGCAGAGAGTCAGTTGCTTATTAGGTTTATTACGGGCTTGCGATGTGCCAAACACAGGTCTGTCCCACATGGGACTCACAATCTGAGAGGAGAGAGAGGACATCTTATCCCCATTTAACAGATGAGGAAACTTAAGCCCAGAGAGGTTAATTATTTTGCCCAAGGTCACCCATTAAGTGAGTAACAGGGCTGGGATTAGACTCCTGGTTCTGGGCACTTTCCACTAGACATAGTGCTCATCTAGCCTCCTGTCACAGGTCTCTTGCTCACATTCTCTGTCCCGTTGGAACCCCCCTCCAACTTCATATCCGACAGACCACTGCTCTCTTCAAAGTCCTTCTGAAATCACTTCTCCTCCAGAAAGCTTTCCCTGATTGATTTCTTCTCTCCTCAGTGTACATCTCCACCTGCCACTTCTGCACTTCCACGGTCACCCAAACATTTGAGCACTTTCTGCCCATATCTTCAGATTTTAGTACTTCCTCCTCCTGGTAATTTATTTTAGTGTTTGACTCTCCTACTAGACTGTAAGCTCTTTGAGGGCAGGGATTATGCCTACTAATTCTCCTGAACTCTCCCTAGGGCCTAGCACAGTACTTTGCTCACAGAAGGAGCTCAATCAATACTATTGGTGGATTGATTGACTAACTGCTCCCCCAAAGCCAAATCACTTGGAGTTCTTTTTCTTTTCCCTCTCTAGGTTCTCTTCTTGAGCTGTACTCCTGGACTGGCGAGATACCAAAAATGGGCTTTTAAAATCAATCCTCACAACTCCATGGCTTTCAGGTCCTGTTGAAGTTTGAAACAAGGCTGGGTCCTTAGGATCTTATTTATGCACTGGAACCCCACCCCCTGCTGCCAGTTTTGAAAGACTGACAAGTCTCCATTTTTTCAGCACCACCTCGTGTTCAGTGCCTTGGTTGAACTAGCTTGACTTTAGGTACGGAAATGGAGAGACAGAAACAGACACAGAGAGTGTGGCAGAGATGGCAAGAGAGAGAGAGATAAGACTGACACAGAGAGAGCAGCAGACATGAGAGACTGAGACACAGAAAATGACACAGAGACAGAGCAACAGAAAGGCAGAGACAGAGATAGAGAGACAGAGAGAAAGGAAGTAACAGAGACAGCAAGATACACAGAAGGACAGAGACACACAGAAAGATGCAAAGGCAGAGAGTGACAAATAGGGAAACATAGAGACAGAGAAACTGAGGCAGCAAGTGACAGAAATAGAAAGAGAGTCAGATAGGGAGTAACAGAGACAGAGATACAAAAAGAGGGTCAGAGAGAGGTGGAGAGAGGGGGCAGAGGGAGTAGGGGAAACAGAGTGAAAGGCACAGAGAAAGATGAAGAGGCTAAACACAGAGGGATGGAGACAGGACAAAGAGAGACATATTGTTTGTATTAATGTCTATTTCCCTCTCTAGACTGAAACCTCATTGTGGGAAGGGAATGAGTCTACAATGTTGTGGTATTGTACTCTCCCAAGAGCTTAGTATAGTGCTTTGCACACAGTAAGCACTCAAAAAAAACCCCATTAATGCTGCTGCTGCTGCTGCTGATAATAGTAATACTGTTGAAGATAATAACAATGATAATACCACCTGACTTGTGTTTTCCCAGAGTCCTTTCCCCTCAGTGACCTCACTTTGTCTTCATGCAGCATACCCGTGAGGGACAGGGTGGAGTTATTCTCCTCCATTTTACAAAAGAAGAAAGCGGGGCCCTGAAAAGTCAAATGATTTCTCTGTGGTCACAGAGGAGGTCGTCGCAGAGTTGGGAAAAGAACTGGTTCTCCATGTGCTATTTATTCACTTGTATCAGTGATTCACAGCTACTGTCTCACTTTCCACCACTGCATTAGTTCATTCACATCTCCTGTCTCCCCTTATACTTGGCGAGTTCCTTGAGAGCAGGGATCACCTATTTACTCCTTATGCTCAATACAGTGCTCTGCACATAGGTGCCCAGGATGTGCTTTTCACAGAGGGCGCACACATGTCTTCATATGAAAAGAGAGAGGAAAAGAGAGAAAGAGGATGAGAGAAAGAGAGGGACGGAAGGAAGCAGAAAGGGAGAAAGAGGAAGAGCCAGGGAAAGAGAGGGTGAGGGAGAGCAAGAGAGAAAGAGAGAAGGAGCACACTCAAACACAGACACACAGAGATACACACACACACACACACACACACACACACTCGTCTCCCTGGGGCTTGAAGATAATGGTAACCGCTGTTGAGTTTTTGTCAGTGCGTTTAAGGTGCTCTCTCAATGCTGTTAAGTCTCATACTGATACTGGAAGCCATAACAATATTGTGAAGGTTAAGTAACAACCAGAGACACAGAGGGCTAAGAAAAAAATATGAATATAATTTCCTTCAGTAAACTCAGCAGAAATTTCAGATATAAGACCAATCTACTCTATGTGCAATTGCTCTAGCGAGCAGCTGTCTGAAGTGGAGGGTTAATTGTTTGGCTTAAAAGTGTAATTTATTTTTCAGTGCTGAATTAGCAATACTTAGGCATATTATGCTTGCTCTGGTAAAGAAAGCGGTTCCGTTAACCTGTGGCCCGCGGGTGGGGAGAGTTGAATGTTAGAGCGTGAGTCGGCCCAGCAGGCCCAGGTCTTCTGGTAACCAGGCCAGGGCTGGGATCTCACAGATGAAGCATCTGTTTTGGGTGTTGCTTGGACTGTTCGAGTTCGGGTCTGATTCGTAAAATAGTTACGGTTTCATTTATGGCCATCTCGAGTCCCGCCAGCTGGACACGTTTGCCCTGGCCCGCTCCAAATGAGTTTGCAATCTGGTAACCTTTCCCTCGCCCGCCCAGATGGTTGCTTTGGATTTTCTGATGCCTAAGAATGCCTGGAGCATAGCTAGAGGGGCAGCCGGAATGCTGGGAGGAACCCAAGGACTGAGATGTGCCTGCAGGAGGCCTCGGAGGCTGAGCTAGAGGCTGTGCTGGAGCCTGCGCTGGAGGTGCACTGCAGGCCTCAGAGCCTGCAGTGGAGAAGCAGGCTGGGATTGGGAGTTGTTGAGGGAAGGATTGAGCACAGCTATTAAGGAGGTGGGGGGCTGTGAGGTCAGACTTGCTCAACAGCCTGGCCCCAAAGGAGTGTTAGAGGGAACAGTTATGGGTGGAAGAAGAGTGAAGAAGAGTCAAAAATAGATATAGGAAGAAGATTCAAGAGTGGATATGTGAAAAGTGGGCCCATGAAGGGTTATTAGAAGGGAGAACCAGTGGTGTTGGATGGTCTGTGGGAATGTCACAGATGGAGAGTCTAGGGACTCTTTCTGTGGCACACTCCCAGACTGGGGGGCTCATGAGATCAGAACCAGAACATCTATGATCCCTCCAGAGTGTGTGTGCGCATGTGCGTGCATGTGTTAAATGTGTGTAAAGATGTATATTTTAATATATAATATTAATTATGGTACTTGTTAAGTGTCAAGCACTCCACAGAAACCACACTCTCAGAGGTCAAACATGAACTCCTTCTTGTCAAATTCAATGGCTTCTTCTCTGTTTTAATCCTCCTCGACCTCTCATCCGCTTTTGACAATGTTGACCATCCCCTTCTCCTGGAAATATTATCCTATTTTGGTTTTACTGACATTGTCCTATCCTGGTTCCCCTCCTATCTCTCCGTCCACTCGTTCTTTGCGGTCTCCTCCTCTGCCTCCCACCCTCTAACTGTAGGTGTCCCTAAACGTTCAGTTCTGGGTCCCCTTCTATTCTCCATCTACACCCACTTCCTTGGAAAACTCATTCTCTCACATGGCTTCAACTACCACCTCTATTTGGATGATTCTCAAATTTACATCTCCAATCTATCTCTCTCTCCCTCTCTGCAGTCTTGCTTTTCCTCCTGCCTTCAAGACGTCTGCCTTCAAGATGTCCTGCGGTCACCTCAAATTTATCATGTCCAAACCAGAACTCCTTATCTTCCCACCCGAATCCTGTCCTCCCCCTGACTTTCCCATCACTGTGGACAGCCCCACCTTCCTTGCAGTCTCACAAGCCCATAACCTTGGCATTATCCTTGATTCCGCTCTCTCATTCAACACACATATTCAATCTATCACTAAATACTGTGGGTTCAACCTTCACAACGTCACTAAAATCCATCCTTTCCTCTCCATCCGAACTGCTACCACATTTATCCAAGAATTTATCCTATACTGCCTTGATTACTCTGTCAGCCTCCTTGCTGACCAACCTGCCTTCTTTCTCTCCCCACTCCAGTCCATACTTCACTCTGCTGTCCGGATCATTTTTCTACAAAAACATTCAAGCCGTGTTTCCCCACTCCTCAAGAACCTCTAATCGTTACCTAACCACCTCCACATCAAACAGAAGGTCCTTACCGATGGCTTTAAAGCACTCAATCACCTGGACCAGTCCTTCCTCACCTCACCTCTCTCCTATTACAACCCAGTCCAAACACTTCGCTCCTCTGATGTTGACCTACTCACTTTATCTCCATCTCGTCTATCTCACCGTCAACCTCTTGCCCAAGTCCTATCTCTGGACTGGAACACCCTCCCTTTTTATATACAACAGACGACTACTCTCCACACCTTCAAAGTTTTATTGAAGGCTTACCTCCTCCAAGAGGCCTTCCCTGATTAAGCTCTCATTTCCTCCTTTTCCACTTCCTTCTGCATCACCCTGACTTACTCCCTTTATTTACCACCCACCCTCTCAGGCCCACAGCATCTGTGTACATAGCCATAATTTATTTATATTGTCTATCTGTTTCCCTCTCTAGATGCAAGCTCACTGTGGGCAGGGAATGTGTCTGTTAAACTGTTATGCTGTACTCTCCCAAGTTCTTAGTACAGTGCCCCCCACACAGTAAGCACTCAATAAATACAAGTGATTTATTGATTGGCTAATTGATGATCTCCTTTTCTCTCTTTCTTTATGAAGATCCAGAGACTGGCATAGGATCTATTTGCTGGTAAACTCCTTGCAGGTAGGAACTATATCTTGTTTCTGCTGGCCTCTCTCAGGCAATTAGTCCAGTAGAAGAAAGTAGGCACTCAATGATCCCTGGAGATGATGATGATGATGATGAGGGGATTGCAGCCGGGAAACTCTGCCCAGACCACCCCCTGACCCCATCCATTTGATGGCCTCAAGCACCTTTTTCCCAAGAGAAGATCTGAGTCCCCACGCTGGACACCTCCCCGACACGAAGAAATCACTCAGTTTCTACTGTATCTTCCGGCCTTCCCTCCGACATTTGGGATCCTGGGTGAGGACAGGCAGAACTTGTGCTAGGAACAGAAGTGTGTTTCTTCTGCATTTCAGGGTTTGTTTCATGGGTCCTTTACCTTTTCTATCCTTTCTTGATCCTGATTTCCTGTACTTCCCCTGGGGGGCCACCAGCAGTTGGGGTCCAAAACCACACTCTCCTGGACTGGGGAGGGCTGCCGGGAAGGGGGGAGGTTTTTGAAGATGAGTTAATGGTGATGAAAGTCTTGTAGACCCTCGAGTGAAAAAATGACAGAGAGCTGCACAAGCTTACTTCTAGAACAAGTGAACAAGAGGCAGAGATAGAGTGGCAGAGGGAGAGACAAGGAGGCAGAGATAGAGATGCAGAGGGAGGCAGAGACAAGGAGACAGAGAAATGGGAGAAAGAGGGAGATTGAGACAGAGAGGAGGAGAGAGACACAGTGACTGTTAAAAGGCAGAAAGAAAGAGGAGATAGAGGAGATAGAAGCAGATAGAAACAGAGATAGATAGAAAGAGAAGCAGAGATAGAAACAGAGAGATTGAGAGAGGCAGTGAGAGAGAAAAGGAGACACTATGGGATGTGATTATTTATGACTTCTGTGCCCAGGGTCACGGTTTTCATTGAAGAGTTTGTTGACTTTAGAAGCAAAATATCTAAAATCATTGCCAGCGCTGTCTTTGTCTGACTCAGAACGCCCGTCAGTCTGCCTCTGACTATCTGTCTTTGCTCCGTTACCCTTTCATCGTACCCATCGTTCTGTCGGTATTTCTGTCTGCCCCACTTTTCAACCCAGGAAACATTACCCTTTTGACATTAAATATAAAATGACTTCGCCAAACCCACCTTCAACCGGCCGGTACTCACACATGCACAAACAAGTTCAGGCATGCATGTGCATGTGGGTAGGTGCACCTGTGTGCATACATGACCAGACAGACAGACACCCTCCCCGCCACCTACACACAGAGGCACATGTACAGGAAAGCAGAGCCAGCATGTGCAAAGACACCCAACCACATGTGTGTTCTGGCAGAAACCCCCTCAAGCCAAGTGGATATGGAGGGAAAAGGGGGAAGACAGACAAGGGAGTCTGAAGTAGTGTGGGATAGAGGTTGAGCCCGTCGAGAGGGGCAGAAATAATCAATCAGTCAATCAATCAAAAGTATTTATTGAGCACTGACTGGGTGCCAGGCATTGGAGAAAGCACTTGGTGAGTACAAGTTCCAGAATGGGAGTGGAAGATGAGCTGGCCCTTAGGCAGTCCTGCAGGGGTCCCGCCCTCTCTGCCACTGCAACTTTGCAGGCCAGAACTGGTCTGATCCACCCTAGATCTGGCTGATTTCCTGTCCCTTCGTTGGCCCCACACCAGAGCCAGCTGCCGCCCAGTAGAACTCCCTAATTTCAACCAGTGTCCCTCAGCTCCAGCCCTGATTACTGACCCAAACTGTCCAACAGCTCTGGTCAGTGCCTGCTGATCAGCATAACAGGTGTCCTCAAGTCAGAGTTCCAAAGGAACAATCTTTGCTGTGGATGGATAGGTGGATAGAGAGAGGGTGGGTGGATGGATGGATGGAGACTGGATGGACGGATGGATGAGTGGGTTGGTGGTTGGATGGATGAGTAGGTGGGTAGATGGATGAATGGATGGATGGGTGGGTGGGTAGGAGAGTGGAGAATGGGTGGATAGATGGATGGATGAGTGGTTGGGAGGATGCTGGAAGAATAGCCTTCTTCTTCCCAAAAATGACTTTTAAAGATTTGAGTGGCTGGGGGAGCTGCCATCTAGAGGTCAGTGCATTGCATAAGGCAGCACAAACTCCTAAAATAACTTATTTCAGTGTTTAAGGGAAGCCTCTCTGAGTCAGTCCTGTGGCCTGCCCAGCCCAGGACTCTGTCTCCTGCAGGACACCAGGACACTGGGAAGAACCATGTGCTTCTTGCCTTCCTGTCCAGGTTGGGGATGGGCCCTTTATATCTTGAACACCAATCAATCCACCACACGGATTTTCCCCAGAGCCCCAGCATGTAGCAGTCATCCATGGATCTCCCCAGATTCCTCTGGAACTTGCTGGTGTTTCAAGTTGCTCAGCTTCCCATGGGGACAGAGTCCCTGGGATTACTGGCCCACTGCGGGGAGACTGTGCTTTCTGCTGTTTCAAGGGGCAGGTAACTATGAGAAGCATCTTGGTCTAGCCAAAAAAGCACAAGTCTGGGAGTCAGAGGCCCCAAGTTCTAATCCCAGCTCTGCCACTTATTTGCTGTGTGACTTTGGGCAAGTGATTTAATTTCCCTGTGCCTCAGTTCCCCCATCTACAAAATGGGGATTTAATACCTGTTCTCTCTCCTGCTTGGGACCTGACTGTCTTGTATCTACCCCAGAGTTTAGTACAGTGCTTGACACATAGTAAACTCTGGACAAATATCACAATCATTATTGTAGTGTACACTAGCATTACCCTTCAGAGTCAGCCATTCCATCTGCCAAACCCTGGCCCTTCTTAATTTCATCCTTCTGTTAAGGCTAGCGCCTCCAGGAGCCCTTTACTGAACAGATCTCTCCGACCTGGTCAGGTCACCCCACCAGCCACATCAACATTCCCTTGGAACGCTGCTCACTTGCTATCATGTCATTTATTCATTAAATCCCTTCAGATTTTATCTCTTGTATCTGTGCTCTTACTCTGTTAACTATTGCACGTTTAGCTAAGTGCGTCCTCTTGTGCTCTCTTGTCTCAAGTTCCTTGAGTGCAGCTGCTGTGTCTTTTATTCCAATCTTATAACCCTCAAACACTCAGGACAGGGCCCATCATGCAGAAGGTGCTCAGTACAGAACTCTGCAGCCCTTAGGTACTCGGCATTGTGCCCTACACACAGTAGGGGTTCAGTACAATGCCCCACATACAGGATATTCTCAGTACAGTGATCCTTAACATAGCAGGTGCTCAGGACTGTACTCTGCACCTTCAATAAACCCTGGCAACAGAGCTCATGATTTTGATGAGAAGGATGATGATGATGAGAATGATGATGATGATGATGATGATGGCGGCAAAATCCCAAACCCAACTGGGGTCTCCAGGCTCCGGATCCGAATTCACTCCCTGCCAAGGCCACCATTATTTCATTCATTCAATCGTATTGATTGAGCACTTACTGTGTGCAGAGCACTGTCCAAAGCGCTTAGCGGTGTATATCCTTTTGGGTGCCTTTCTCTCAAAATCCCGGGCCCTCCATCCTCTTTTTCCTCGGCTTCCGCCAGGAGTGAATCCCCACTTGTCCTTTTTAATTTTTAATTACCATTGTCTGTTCACCTTTGTCTTACTCGTGACATCTTCAATTTAAACAGTATCAGAGAGGTTGAGGCGAACAGTTTTCTTTGCAGCTTAAGTGTCTGAAGCTCGTTTAGCTGTTAATTATGCGGGGAGGTTTGCATGGTCGAGGCTGGGTAATTTGCATATGCTCCAGTGTCAGGGCTGTGTCTGGGTAGCTGAGCGGAGAAGAGGATTATGATGATGTATATATGGTTCATGGCTAAGTGGGCTCATGAAAGTAGCTCATTTAATCAAACACAATTAATTAAATGAACTTATGATATTAACCCATCTTTCCGTGCATGTATAATTCATATTAATTGATCCGGCGCGTGGGGCCGGACCATTCCGGGTTGTTGCCGACAGGCTGAGCAAGAGGGGAGAGGTTCCATTACTGCCAGTTTGATGCAAACCATAATTGATGGGTCAGTGTGTTTTAGGGAGGGAGCAAAAGCTTTGTTAATTGTCATAAGAAGTTCAAATTGATTGTGTCTGCAGTAGTACATAAATTTAAATTGATTAATGTTTTGTTCCAAAATTAATGTCTATCCTGGACGGGTGATACAATGCTTTATTTATTGGATTCATTAATGCAGTCTCGGGGAAAAAATAGTGTTGAAGTTAGGTAACTGAAGTAGATCGTTAAGGATGGGCTCATGGAGCCATTTGAAAGATGGCGAACCGACATTGCGCTTTGAGTCCTGCCCTTTGGAAGAGCTCTTCAATTAAGCTCTTCCGCAGACGATTACGGCGGAAAATACCTTAAATGCATTGGATGGGGGGGGGCAGGGGGAATGGGGTGGAGTGGTGGAGGCGGGGGCGGGGAGGGGAGGAGTGGTTTTAAAAGTCTTGGCAGCCTTCTCCCTGTCGTTAAAAGCCACCACAATTTATATCGGCTTCCCCAGAATATCGCTTCTCAATGGCCGTCTCCCAGCACTGTGGCTAGCTGGCCCAGAGTAACACGTATGTTTTGTCGCCGACGGGCTGAGATCATGGGCCGAAAATGGAAATCTCCGAAACCTTGTGACACTGCCCGGCTGTCTTCTCGATGCCCCCACTCCACCCATGACATCTCTCCCGGAAAGATACCAGACAAGACCTCTCACAGCCCAGGAATTCCGCATGGGGCACACATTTGCCCGAGATCACTGGAGCATCAGCCCCACCCTAGAGAACCAGAAACCAACAACTCTAGGGAATCTTCCTCTGACCTTCTTGGGCCAGTGCTTCTCCCGCCCCCCCCTTTTTTTTTCCTACCTCTGTGCTTAAAGGACTCAAAAAAAAAGGGCTCTCCCAAGAAGCCACTTTAATTCATTTATAACCCCCTTTTTCCTTACACGGGGAAGACAACATCTGCTTCTGATAAACCTATTTAAATAGAAAATGTGTAACCCACCCCTTTTACCAAATGGTTCTTTTTTATTGGAGGAATAAAGCTGCTTGCCTGTTCTGCTTTTACAACGGTGCATTTCTGCTCTTAGAAATGGGACATCTCCATTTTCACGAGGAAACATTTTGAACTTCACACAGTAGAGGGAAGATTAGATCGCTCTCTCTGCTGTCTTATTGAAGCATGCAATGTATTATTTACAGACCGCCTCTGGAGCTAAAACCCGGGGAACGACATTCAAAACCGGCTCCATGTGGTGGCACCAGTGAGTAAAGGAACGTCGGAATCGGTTCTCTGAGCACAGTTTGGAGACCTCGAGTTTGGAGCTGGTGCTAGGGGGTGGCTGGACCTGGGGAGCGATTTCTCGTTTTAAGGGCAGCCATTCGGAGCTAAGTCATATTTTTCAGAGACACGGGCGATGAGCTCTGTCATGGGTGGCAATACCTATGCTGCTTTGTTCCGTCCGGGGAGTTTATGTCCTTGGATTCCATGCTACGCCCAGAAAGCGTGGCCCAGGGGAGGTGGCTCAATTGTAGGCTTCAAGGGAAGATCCAGATCAGAAGTCGTTCTTCATCCATCTGACCCTTTGGGGATGGGGAGTTGGAAGCACACTTGGGTTTGAACCCTGATGTCATCTCAGTAGAGAGTGATGTGTCAGGAGTTACAGCATTTACCTACAGGCCTTGCATATGCTACCTCTTAACTCTTATCTCCATTGCTTTCTTCCTCTCACCTGTCATTCATGTTAGTGTCTGCAAGCTCCTCGTAGACTGCAAGCCCCTTGAGGGCAGAGACTGTGTCTACTCACTCTGTTGTCCTCTCCCAAGTGCTCAGTCCTGTGCTCTGCACACGGTAGACTGCAAGCTCCTCCAGGGCAGGGATCTTGTCTATTACTTCTATAGTACTCTCCAACCTCTTTGTTTAGTGCTCTGCACAGAGTAGGCCCTCTCTAAATGTGACTGATTGGCTGGTTAATTTGGTTCTGGTTTACCACAGATAGTATCCCAGTTTCCATTTCCACACTATCCGTTTCTCACACTGCCCTGGAGGGTGACAGCCAGGAGAGAGTGCAGAAGTCACCCAGGAGACCAGAAAAGAATTTTTCCAACAATTCAGGATGGAAAAACAGACTAGTTATTCATTCAGTCGTTCTTATTGAGGGCTTACTGTGTGCAGAGCACTGTAGTTAGACTACTTAGACTGTGAGCCCCATGTGGGACATGAACTGTGTCTGGCCTAATTAACTTATAACTACCCCAGAGTTTAGAACAGTGCTTGACACAGAGTAAGTGCTTAACAAATATCATAATAATAATAGTAATGATAATAATAAGAATAAGAAGAACCCTGGAAGGATGGAGTGATTGTATCCGCAGTACTGTTTCTGAATTTACTTGAATTGCTGTTAATGCAACCATACTTATTTTTCTCCCAAGCCCTTTCTGGTTCTTCCCTCTCAGCCCCAAAGTCAGACCACAAACACCTCCAGCTGCCAGGTCTTTCCCTTAATCTGAGTGTCCGGCTGGGGGCCCCCAGCTCAGATGGTGAACCGCTGTGGTAGGTTTTGGGGAGTGGATGGGGTTTGACTCTGAGCTGCAGCTGACCCTCGGAGGAGTTCCAAAAGCTATTATCATTTGGCTCAAACATGAACCTGTTGTTGCTTTATTGTATTCCCCCAAGCACTTAGTACAATGCTTTGCACACAGTAAGCACACAATAAATATGATTGAATGAATGAACCTGGCTTAGCAGGTCTGTGAGAATCAAATAGTTACAGGCCAGAGAGCATGAGCTGTGACTGTTTTCAAGGAGAAAAGGGAGGAGACCTTTTATGGCATTTTTAAGGGCTTATTATGTGCCAAGCACTCTTCTAAGCACTGGGGAAGATACAAGGTAATTAAGTTGGTCAGAGTCTGTGTGGGTGGGCAGTCTTAATCCCCATTTTACAGGTGAGGTAACTGAGGCACAGAGAAGTGACGTCACTAGCCCAAGGTCACAGAGCAGACAAATGTGGAGTCGGGACTAGAACCCAGGTCCTTCTGACTCCCAAGCCTGTGTTCTATCCACTAGGCCATGATGCTTATCATTAATATATATGCCTATGTCCCACAGTACAGCAACACAGGCAACAGTCCTTGATAAAGTGGCCACCTCAGAAATGGCTAGAGTACGGCCACATTTTCCCACAGACTTCCAAATCATGAATTAGGATTCATTCCAGAACCTCTGGAAAGACATCTGAAATTCTTTTATGCACTTCATACTGAAATGATCAGTGTCACTAAACTAGTGCTCAATCTTCGTTCAAGTAATTCAAAGAATAGCATCACCACATTTAACTAGATGAGGAATTGTAATAAGAATATGAGTCTTTGCTGGAGCCTGAAGGAATAGAATCTTGTTCTGTTGGTTTTTCAATTTTAGGGAAGAATTTGTCCAATTTAGGTGAACAATAGCCTTCATCTTGTCTTCTTAAAGTGCCTTGTAGCAGGCCGATCCTTCTGACACTACTGCGCACCTCTGGACTCCTCTCTCCACCAAGGTCGCCTTCTTTGTTCCCTTTCATACTTTCACCTCCTTTCCTGAAAACTGATGAAAGATTTCTTCATCCTCAAATCTTGGCCAGTGATGGAGAGGCCGTAACTTCTTCTTCATCTGTTTCGGCATTTCTCAATGATGCATTGGATTGTCGAAGTTCGCCGAGGTCCTCGTTGGACAACGATTCTTCTGAATGAGATGCAATTAACTCATTGACATCTGCGTCATCCATGGCTAAATTAAGTTGCCTTGCCACTTCAGCACTGCGGTGGTTTTCTGCTTAGAAGTGGCTGCTACACTCGAACATCCGGCCCAAACTGTGGGCAGTTTCCTCCAGGTGGTCAGAGGGAGGGGTGGGGGGGGGAGGATTTAATCTCAGCGCAGGCTGGGAGGGAGCTGGAGGGTTTGCTTACCTGGAGTACTCAGGTAGAAAGTCAGAGTGGTTGGACTTTTAGGGGGCGGGGGCAAAGACATCCAGTGGCACAGCCTGGGGCCTTGGGGAGGGCATATCCTGAGTAAGTTGTAAGCTAAGGGGACAGTATCAGACCATTCCAGCTGTAACCTGGGATGGTCTCTATCCCAGGGGGGTCTAGTCTGAACTCTCTGAGTCCTTTACTGCAATATGGTGTCTCAAACACCCACACCCACACACATATATATATAGAAATATAGATATTGATAGATATGTATGTATGTTACTCCTTACTTATAGTACATATCAATCAATCAATCCTACTTATTGAGCACTTACTGTGTGCAGAGCACTGTACTAAGTGCTTGGAAGAGAACAATATAAGAGAGTTGGTAGATATAACGGAGTTGGTAGATATACACTGAAAGCCAGGAAGCAGAAGAAGCATTTAAGGACACACTAAAACAAAGCATCAGATAGTCCTGCCTTCCAGCTGAAAACCCGGAGACAACCGCTGAGGACAGATCAGTATGGCGCACTGCCCTCAGGGAGCAAATGCTTTGTAAGGAGCGAGAGACAAAGAGGCAAAAAGAAAACACCACCAGGCGCTTCAAACATCAAGCATGACAGTGCAACAGGGGACAGTCTGGTGGTGTGCATAATGTGGCCAGGACTGTGGATCCCACCTTGGCCTTTTCAGTCATGCATGCACTCGAAAAAGAATTTCTCTGTCAGTGATGTCTTTGAGTATAAAGTTACATATACATACAACAAACATGCTCATACTACATGGGAATATTGAAATGATGTACATAGGTTTACCCTCAAAATATATATTTTCATGTTTACCAAGTATACAACTCCAGAATCAAAAGAGATTGTTTCAATAGTATTTATTGAGCACTTACTATGTGCAGAGCACTATACTAAGTGCTTGGAATTTACAATTCAGCATCAGATAGAGACAATCCCTGACCAATAACGGGCTCAGAGTGGAAATGAGACTTGATGTATATGGCAGAGCTCTATATTTTGAATTTCATATAGCACTTTCATTTTCCAGTATACTTTTATATTATCTCATTTTCCCCCCACATTCCTGTGAGATAGGGAGGGGCATGGATACCCCCCCCACATATATATGAATATTTATACACATATATTTATACATCAGATTATATATAATATAAATATTACATGTGATATATACATATAATCTGATTTATATATAGATATATAATACTTTTAGTCTGATCTATTTCTTCGACATAGGTATGTAGAAGAATTAGAGAAGCAGCGTGGTCTAGTAGATAGAGCACAGGCCTGGGAGTCAAAAGGTAATGGATTCTAATCCCAGATCTACCACTTGTCTGCTTTGTGACTTTGGGCAAGTCACTTCACTTCTCTGGGCCTCAGTTCCCTCATCTGCAAAATGGGGATTAAGATTGGGAGCTCTATGTGATACAGGAATTATGTCCAACCCAATTATCTTGTATCCACTCCAGCACTTAGAACAATGCCTGGTACATAGTAATGCTTAACAAAACCATAATTATTATTAAATAAATCAAATTAATTTGAAGTTTCCAATCACATTTTTAAGATTTTTGTAACTAGTCAGACATGCCTGTGCTAAGGGTGTTCTGTGCTAGGTATGTTCTGCGTAGGGTGTGTTTTATGCCAGAAGTGTTCTTTTCTGGGATTTGAAGGGGGAGGGAGTTCTAGATAAGAGAAAGGGCATGAATCGGAGGGTGGAGAAGGGAGAGATGAGAGCAAGGCACAGTGTGAAGCTGAGTGAAGGAGAGAAATCCAGACAGAAAGAATTTGAATGGAATCCACTGTGCTGCTTCTCCTATGAGTGGAAGCGATAGGACAGGGATCTGAACTATCTGTCCATAGAGCAATAAAATGCCAGACTTGCTTTGCTGCTTCCCAGTGGCTCATGTGCTCATGACCCTCTTCTGGAGAAAAGTAGAGAGGGCCAGAGGAACCCTTTAGGAACCCTGGGAAGCAAATCCTTGGGCTCTGCTGCATCCCAGCTCAACACAGGGAGATAATGGTGGTGGACAGACAAGTCTAGCGCACAGTGATCTGGAGAGAAGCGGCTCTTCTTGAAAGGAAGCTCCAAGAAGATCATGGGACAAAGAGGCAAAAGCAAAAATAGTGCTAAACCCTGTAGATAACAAACATTATAGCGCAACAAGGACCCAACTGACTAACCTCTGTGTATGCATGTGTGTGGCCAGTATGACTGGGACTGTGAGCCTTGCCCTGGTCTGTCCAGCCAAAGGGAAACTTCATTTGCAGAATTACCATCTGCGAATACAAAGGGCAAACACACACACACACACACACACACGCGCGCGTGCACATGCTTGGACTTACACAGCCTTCTGTAAGCTGCAGAGACTTCAAGGAGAAACACGTAACATGTCAGGAAGGTTCACACGTCCACTGTGATTCTCTGTCCATCCGTCCTCCCCGGCTAGGACAAAGCACTGTGGTAGAATCTCGGAAAGGAAAATGGAAAACAAGACAGTATCCAGGCTGAATGCCCTGATGAGAACGGGGAATTTTATTTCTGTAAATTCAGGGAATGGTTGCTTTGGGTAGCACAGCCAATGAGTACACACCCACCAAGCATTCTGAAGAACAAACCCCTGAAAGGCTCTCATTACTTAATTGTCCCTCCTTTTCCCTCCCGTCCTCTGGCTTTTTCTTCCCCCCGCACATGCTCCAAGCATGGCTCCCACTCTCTGTTCTACAGCCGAAAATATGTTCCCATTCTTTCAGAATCAATCCCACAATCCAATTTCAACTAGGTCTTAGCCCCCCAAGTCTTCAATTTTCCCACCTTTACATCATGTTAATACTGAGGCTGTTCCTCTTTGGGGATGTCCTTGTCATAGCTGATATACACAGAGCAGTGGGGTCTGCCCTGAAGGACCGCCGTGCAGAATGCCAACAGATGCCCTGGGGGGCAGTGGTAAGGCCACAGCTCTCACCGGCCACTCTGCTCTCTGGAGAAAGCCCCGAGGACAGGAAGGTGTAATCGAGGCAGTATGTAATGAATGCTCACTGGGTATGGCTTACCATCCTTAGCTCTTGTGAAAGTCCAACAGAAGATGTGACACAGTGCCTACCCAGGAGGAGCCCCTGCTCTAGTGGGGCAAGGACAAAGCATCATGTCAACATTTAGTAACAACCAAGCAGTGGGAAATCACCAACCGGACAGGCCTCCAGCCAGCTGTGATCCAACCCCAACAGACCTGGCGGTCACTCGTCCCATGGGTGATGACTCGAAAGTCTCCATCCCATCCCTGGACCTTCCCCACCCGAGCCATCTCATGCCTGCCTGTGAACCGGCCCGCCCTCCTGGAGCTGGACGCTCTATTAATCTTCCGACGGGAGCGGTGTCTCTGTTTAATGGAATTGGAAGCAATGGGGCAGGGCAGAGCCCGGATCAGCTCATTCATCTTTATTTGATTCTGCGCTGACATGTGATTTGCCCTCTGACTCAGGTCAAGTCGCTGAGTGGCCATTACCTCCTCGTTTGCTCCCTCCAGTCGTCCTAACCACTTTCCCCAAGTCAAATCCCGGTGATGTGTGCCAATTTCACAGGGGCAGAGCCCGGAACCCCCGATAACTTTCTACATGGCTGACTTTATACAATCTCGCTCACACGTCTCAAGCTGCTCCGTCTGTCAAAACAGCACCCCTCCCCCGCCCCCACCCAACCCCATCCTTCTTCCGGGCTTTGATAGAGCTATGAGGAGCCCGAGTCTCAATTATAAGATGTCATGACATCGCTGCACAATTTTTTACAGTAATTTCACAGTGTCACTTGGCGATTATTTCAGGACTGCTGTGAACCATGACGGGAACGAGGAAAGAGTGCTGGCCCTTGGTGGACGGGGAGTCAGGCTGCGGGGCTGGCGTGACAGCGAAGAGGCAGGCGTGGTCAGATACAGCCCAGGCAGACGGTGGGGTGGGTGGGAGGGCAGGGGTCTCCGAGAGACTGACTGAAGAGAAGGGAAGCTGGAGCCTGGGGGGAAGGCTGGGGTGGGCGGGAGAAGCGGTGGTCCCATTCTGTGGTCCCATCTGGTGGGGAGCTGGGGGTCCTGTGTCCAGCAGGTGGTCTGGGCCCCAGACCGTAGTGACCACAGTCCATCCATAGTTGACCTGAAGCCCTTGTCCCCTCCTGCTCCTAGCTCCCGCATGCCAACCTCACATGTGCCTCCTGGAAAAGGCCAGGGGAAAGGCCAGGTTTTTAAGCAGTAAGGAAAATGATGATTTTGAATCCCAGAGATTATAACAGGACAAAACTCAAAGATCCCTGGAATGCAGGGTGTGAGTGACAGTGTCAAAATAGGAGATGTCTTTTCTAGTTGAAAGTGCTCAACTCAGAGTCTAAGGAGTCTACTTTGAATACCCCAATTTACCTAAAATCCTTTATGTTCACAATTGGAAAATATATAAAATACACCCCCACCACCAATATACAAGCACACACAGGGATACTATTCTGCAAGGTTATAAGTGCTGTATAATCTCCCTCTCGCTCTCTCTCCTTATCTCTCTCTCTCTCTCTCTCTCTCTCTCTCTCTCTCTCTCTCACACACACACACACACACACACACGTACATATATACTTTGCACATAGTAGGAGCCCAGTACGGTGCGCTCCAGGCAATACATGCCTAGTATAGTATTCTGAGCAATACCGAGCACTATATGGAGCACCTACTGTGTTCTGATCACAGTAGGATCTCAATACAGTGCTCTGCCCTCAAAAGGCATTCAGTAAGTACTGAAGATAATGATTTAATAAAGTGTACACTATCTGTTGACGTCAGAATGTTAGTGTATATCTCAGTTTTGAGAATTTTCTGTTTCCTATGATTAAGATGAAGTACTGAGCTATCTGGTCCCATTTGAATTGGAGTTTTAGCTTTAAGAAGGTTAACCATCCTGCACTGGAGTTGCCATGGACCCATGTGCTGATTCTATGGGGGTCTGGAGAGCTTGTGGCCCATTACAGCAGTTGAGAATTCTCCATTTTCTAAGTGACACAAATGACAGGAGAGGGTGTCAGAGTCCAGGCTCACCCCTAATCTCAGGAGGAGAGATTTTGCCACCAAGAGCTCCCTCTGCAATCTGGAACCAAGCCAGAACTTGCCTCTTGTCTGAAAATTGTTCTCGTGTTTGCCTCTCCCACTAGACTGTAAACTCTCGCAGGGTGGAGACTGTATCTACTTCCTCTTCTGTACTCACTCAAGTGCTCAGTATAGTGCTGTGCCCGCAGCAGGTGCTCAGTAAATACTTGTGATGGAGTGATTGATGGCTTCTAGACTGTTAACCCATTGGCGGCAGGGATTGTCTCTATTGCTGATTTGTAGTTTCCAAGCGCTTAGTACAGTGCTCTGTACAGAGGAAGCACTCAATAAATATGATTGAATGAGTGAATGAATGATTCCCAGCCTTCCATTAGGCAGAAGTTCTCTCAGCAGATGAAAATTAGGGCCCAGATGAGCTGCTCCCCGAGGCCCGGGCTGAGCAAATGTGAAGATTTGCCTGGCTAGGAACTCTCTGATGCTCACTATGAACATGAATAGTTATAAGACAATGTCTTAAAACAAGAAGCCAATCATCATAAGGCCCTCTGGTGTTCATTATAATAAAATTAATCTTGCTTAATTCATAGATTCACGGGCTATTCCATAGAAATTGCATTGTGATTTGGCAATTGATTTGCAATCTTAGATTGAGAGACATCCTTTGTTCTGTCCCTGTGAAGCTAAAAACTCCACGCTGAGGTTGAGGTTGTTGTTGGTGAGGCTGAGACTGAGACAGTGGCTGTGGGGATGGAATTAGAACCCAGATTCTTCTAATGACAATAATAATAGTAATAATGATAATGGTATTTGTAAAGCATTTACTATGCGCCAGACACCGTGTTAAACACTGGGGTGAATTCAAGCAAATCGGGTTGGACCCAGTCCCTGTCCTGCATGGGGCTAGCAGCATGGCATAGTAGATAGAGCACAGGCTTGGGAGTCAGAAGGTCAGGGGTTCTAATCCTGGCTCCACCATTTGTCTGCTATGAGACCTCGGGCTAGTCACTTTATTTCTCTTTGCCTCTATTACCTTATCTGTAAAATGGGGATTGAGACTCTGAGCCCTTTGTGGAACAGGGACTGTGTCTGACCGGATTTGCTTGTATCTACTCCAGTGCTTAGAACAGTGACTGGCACATAATAAGTTCTTAACGAATACCACAATTATTATTGTTATTATTATTATTTTACAGATGAAAGAACTGAGGCTCAGAGAAGTGAAGTGACTTAAGGTCAGGTGGTGGACACGTGGCGGAGCTGGCATTAGAACCTATGACCTTCTGACTCCCAGGCTCGTACACTATCCACTAGGCCTCGGTAACCCCCACCCGGACACTTGGGCTCAGGCCAGGGACCTCTCACCAAGCATTCTTGGCTGTCATTGGCCCTTCTTGGGAGACGCCACTGCCATCAGACTGACTGCCCCCGGCCCGCACAGTAGGCAGCCGGGGAGGCTCGTCTCCTCCCGTCCTTCCTGAAGGGTGGCAGCCCCCAAAAAACCATCCGCCCAATGGATGCCTGGATAGGAAGCACCGGGGATGGAATCTGACCTTTATTGGAAACGGAACTGGGTATCCATTACCTAATCCAATGCCAGTGGGTCGAGAAACCTTCCACTCACCGGTCCCCAAAAGCCCAAAAAGGAAAGGAAATCGTTCATCCCAAAAAAATGCTCACTCTGTCGCCTCCGCTTCCCAGGTAAAGCTGATTCATCATCGATAGAATTAGTCTTGATTTCTTCTCGGCTGGCAGAAAGAGAGATGAAATGTGGAGTCATAACTGGAGAAGGGCTGAATCAGTTCTTGGCAGCAGTTTGTTTTAAATGGATTCGGGTCGATTCATGGCCCCGGGCAGTTTTGAAGCATTTTTAGTATTTATATATAATAATTATATAATGATATATGTGATAATCATAGAATAATAATAATAATAGTGATATTCATTAAGCAGTTACTATATACCCAGCACTGCACTAAGTAGTCCAAGTCCTCTAGACTGTCAGCTCACTGTGGGCAGAAAAGTGTCTATTGTATTATTGTACTCTCCCAAGCACTTAGTACAGTGGTCTGCACACAGTAAGCGCTCAATAAATATGATTGTGGTAGACACAAGCTCTTTAGATTGGACCCATACTGGGCTCACAGTTTAAGGAAGAGGGAGAACATTTTACAGATGAAAAAGATGAGGCACATTTCCCTCTGGATTGTAAGGGTCTTAAGGGCAGGAACCACGTCTTTTCCTTGGATTATATGTCTCCAAGCACCCAGTACAGTGTTCTGCGTGTAGTGGGCACACAGTGTAGTGGTCTGTACCTAGTGGGTACTTAACCCCTTCTGGAGATAGTGATACTGATTGTCCCATAGGAAATTATGAAGTCGCTCTCAGCAGAGAGGGAAAGGAAGAGGAGGGAGCCAGAGAAGGGAGAAGAGGAGTGAGACAGGGGAAACAGGGGAAGGGATGGGGGGAAGAACAGGAAGAAAGCAGGAAAAGACAAGAAGAAGGGGAAGGGGAGAGAAAGGGAAACTGGGGGAGGAGGGAAAACGGAGGGAGAAGAAAGATTTAGAGGGAAGGAAGGCCTATGGTCCCGCGGGGTCGTAAAGACAAAGCCAGTTTCGGGCAGCAGATCACCTTTGGCTCATCTTCCCCCACCAGGACTGCAAGGAGCCCCCTCACTGGAAACAAAGGAGGCCGGGGATCCCAGCTGACACGTGCCATCCCCCACCCACCCCTACCCCATTTTGCTTAGCCCGGCCATCTGGGGGGCAGGGCTGGGAGGGCAGGACCTGCGAGGGGGTGTTTTCCCTCTCTGCCACAAGTGTTTCTGGAGTGCTTAAACGGCACAGCGGAAGTCAACTTCCACTTGAGTTAATGGATTTATCAAATACCTTATTTCATGCTTTCTGCTTTTGATTTATGAATTTTGATCCCGGAGACAAGGACCCTGTGAGTATTGATTGTGGGAAATGTCAGCCTAACAGAACTTAATTTCACTTGTACTTGTGGAAGTCTCTGATTCTCTGACAGCGCTGTCTACCGAGACTGTGCTGCCACCGAGTCCAAAGTGACATAGCACATCTCGGCCGGGAGCCCCTCCCCCACTCCTCTTCCTCCTTCCTTTACCAGCTGCCCCCTCACCCCCCCCCGGAGAGTCCCAACCCCCATAGATGCAACCCTGGATGGGCACAGGGCCAGAGGAGGAAGAAATTCAATACTTGCAGAGAAAGTGAGAGTGAGGAGGGGGCAGGGGCAATAGAAGGAGGTGGGGGGAGGGGGTCACTGCCCTCTGAGGTTTCCCCGTGTTTGACTGCAATATGTGGGACAGGATAATGGAATGTCATTCTCCCCGCTTGTGAACCGACTGGGGACAGTTTATTTATTGATTGACTGGGGGGGCACTGGACCCGGGGACCTGGGGTGCCGGAAGGGTTGGGGGGTGGGCGTTCTCACTCTGAGCTAGTGCCGCCTGCAAGGGTCAGGCCCGAGATGGGTGACAGCCTGACATCTTCTCTGGGGTGCAGTCAGAAAGGCACCGGTCACCCCTTCGCTGACCCGGAAGTAGCAGACACACACTCTGTCATCTAGATATAGGGTTCTCTTTCACATAGGCCACATGTGCTCTGTTGCATAGGTTGCGTAGGTTCTGTTACAGAGGGCACATGTGCTCTGCGACATAGCTTATGTGGGTTCCATTACCTAGGGCCTGTAGGTGATGCAGCAGAATGGATCAGGATCGTGAACTTCACTAATGAAATGGTCAGAACCTGGAGCATGTCCCCGGAAAGCCCAGGAGTCCCCTCCCACTCCCTCATCACTCTGGAGCCGACACGTGACCCCCCCACGCCTACCCTAATCCCTGTCAACACGGGCACCATTTCTAGTAGTAATAGCAGCAGCAGTAGGACCTATTTAGTGCATACTACATACAAAGCCATCAGTCAATCTATGGGATTTATTGACCGCTTGCTTAGCCCTTGGAAGAATTCAGTAGTTAGCAGATGTGGTCCCTGCACTCAAGGAGCTTACAGTCTACTGGGTGTAGAGTGCTATACTGAGCACTGTGAAAGAAATCCAGAACTGAGATGTAAACAGCCCCTGGCCCCAAAGGAGCTCACAATTGAAGAATGAGAGGATAAAGGGGAGGGAGGTTGGTGACAGTCACATAAGGAAAGAGGAGCAAAAATACAAGAAAAAGAAAGGAACGGCAACCGACCCAGGCTCTCCATAGCTCGGACCAACAGTTTTCCTTCCAGTGGTTCCTCAGCTCCCCGGCCCCAGCCGCATCCCACTGGCCTTTCCTTTGCCCCGCTGTTCTCCAGGGGTAGCAGTCTCTCAGTTGTTCCTGGACCTCCTCCTCTAACCAAGAAAAGGGTCCGGGTTAAGGGTCAGCCCCTGTGGGAAGGCCCCCTTTGACTCTCAGCTGCGTGGGGGAAAGTCTGTCTGGGAATAGACTGTAAACTCATTGTGGGCAGGGGATAATAGTAATTACGGCATTTGTTAAGTGCTTACTATGTGCCAAGCACTGTTCTAAGAACTGGATGCATCTACCTACTGTTATACTGTACTCTGCCGAGCATTTAGTCCAATACTCTGCTCAGGGTAAGTGCTCAATAAATGTAGTTGATTGATTGGTAGATGACCCTGAGTTGCATCCTTGAAAGACCTTGCATCCAGGAATACTGTCCTGCAGAGCTCAGCTGCTAGGACCCAAACCTGCTGTGTGACCTTGGGTAAGCCACAACTTCTGTGGGGCTCAGTTTTCTCATCAGTAAAATGGGGATTCAATTGCTGTTCTCTTGTCTCCTTAGACTGGGATGGGGATTGAGTCTGACCCGATTGTCTTGTACGTACCCCAGAGCTTAGTTCAGTGTTTGGCACATAGGTAGCACTCAATAACTACCACAGTTAGTATTACTTACTGAGCCCCTACTCTGTGCAGGTGTTGCGCTGGGGGCCTATCGGGGGGTACTTGGAGGCAGAACAGTCTTAACCCCTGCCCTGGAAGAGCTTACAGTCTGTTGGGGAAGACGAGCAGACCCAAGTCGACAATCAAGCACAGGTATTGAGATGAACGACCTTCCATTCGGTTGCGGAGAAGTGGCGGTTTTATTAACTTCCAATGGAGGCCTGGGGGCCCCGGGTGCAAAATCCGAGTGCCTGTTGTTTCCAGGAGCCTGAAATGCTGGCTCCGAGGGACAAACCTGCTTTCCCTGCAGCCCCAGATCACCGTCCCTCAGTGCTGCCCAGCGCCGAGAGGTCATCAGTCTTAATGAAGAGAGCCGGCCAGGAGAGCTAACCAATAAGCACGCGCGGACGAATAAATCAATAACTAATAAACAGATAAGTGGATAAGAGCACCCTGGTGGCGGAGAGGCAGGCATGCCCGGGCTGAGGGGGGGTGGGGATATTAATCCTTTACGTCCGCCGCCTGAGCCTGTTACTCCAGCCCCCACCCCCCTTCTTCCCCCTGGGGTTGAGGAGAGGGGGTTGGGTGGACCTGGCCCCTTGGTCATTTTCAGGGTTCATGGAGGGAGTATGGCTTGTTCTAGGGGTGCTGCCCAGCCCCAGTACCCCCAGGAGGCAAGAGGTCTGGACTGGCATTTTGTAAGTCAAAGACCACTAGACGGGACCAGCAGCCATAGGAAATTCCTTGTGAAAAAAGAAGATCGGCCCCTGTGGCCTTGTTTTTCTTTCTCCTAGTTCCTTCATTAGGGTGGTGAGATCTACAGGCTCTGCTCTGATTCTATTCTGGACACCCCAGCCTCCCCTGGACGCCACTAACACCCTGTTCCCGATGCCAGGCCAGATACAACACCGAGCGGCAGAATGGGATCGCTACAATGAGGCCTCAGGGGGCGTAGCGCAGTCAACCCTCACATCCCTGCCAGGCGGCCGTGTGAGGAGAATTCCCGACAGCAGACAGCCGCTCGGAGGCCCGCTGCACTGGGGAATCCGTAGACAGGGCAGGTCCAACGACGTCAAACCACAGAAGCTGGCAGGGTCATGGCCAGGGAAGAGACGGCTGTGGTGGACAGGTAAGCCTGCCAGGCGGCACTCAGAGGTGGGGTGACGGTCTTAGGACAGAGGCTTTGGGAAGACCGTTACCGAAGACCCGAGACCTGTCACTTCCAAGGCCATCCTGCTGTATGTCTTTGGGAAATTGCTTGGCCTTCTGATCCTTGCTTCCTCCACTGGGGACTGGAAATGGAGCACTGAGCCTCCCACTGAAGAGGCTGGTGAAGGGAGGAAGTGACGGAAATACTTTTCCTTTATGATAATAATGAAACTAGTAATCTTGATGCCCATCCTCCAGGAGTGAGGGTGGGCACTGATTGGTGAACAGTAATGTGCAATCACTAGCATTGATTCAGCATCTGCTGTGAACAGAGAGCTGTACTAAGCATTGAGCCCGGTTACTCCGGATCCAGGGGACAGACCGCTGCTCTGGGAACCAGGAGACCGGGTTGATAGTCCCAACTCTGCCTGAAGCTGGCTGCTGGGGCAAAGACTACAGGGATACTTGGCTATGAACAGCACCCCTGCCCACCTGGTCACTTGATAAATTCTGTGTCCCAAGAGAGATGAAAGAGTAAGAATGGTACTGCCTGAGACACTCTGACCAGTATCCCCTCCTGTGCAGGTTTTCGGTCTCAGGATCGAGATTGGTCTATCGCTTCAATTGGGAGACTCCACCCCTAAATGTTGAAATGAGGTGAACTAATCCACTAGAGCTCTTCTCACAGGACATTTATGATCTTACACTTAGCTGCAGTATGTATTAATCACTTGTGAGGAGGTCCTCCCAGCCCCCCCCCACCACCTCACTGTTTGATCCTCATGGAGGGACAGGCTGCTGTGGTGTTTAGAAGCAGCGTGGCCTACTGCAAAGAGGAGGGCATCGGAGGGTGGTCACAGGACCTGTATTCTAATCCTGCCTCAACCACTTGTCTGCTGTGTGACTATGGGCAAGTCGCTTAACTGCTCTGTGCCTCAGTTTCTTCCTCTGTAAAATGGGACCTCAGTACCTGTTTTCTCTTCCCCTTAGACTGTGAGTGGGACAGGGGCTGTGTCTGACCTCTTTTGTAGTCACCTGAGTGTTTAGCAAAGAGCTTAGCAAAGAGTAATTGCTTAATAAAACCCTACTATTATAATTCATCAAAAGTCCATGTTCTCAATCCAAACCCCCGTTTGAACTACCTCTCCCTTCTCCCTGCATCCCAGCTGCTATCTCAGTGTCACAGCCATTCAGCTGCAGCCAACTGCCCCCAAGGGTGGGGAGGGGAGGTGGGAGGGGGTTGGGGGGTGTTAAAGAGAGGGGCAGTGAAAGTATTTCTAGAGATGACAGCAGGTGGACCGGGCCTGTCGGAAACCATGGTCTCCTCCTGTCCCCCGGGCCGGTGATCCTGGAAGGCAGTCCTGGGGGGAGTTCACAGACTAAAGAAGTTGATCTTAATTAGGCAGGAATTATACTGTTTCCTATATTATGTTTAATTAAAGAATGAGCAAATAATTGTGACAACTGGCAAGATGGTTATTTTGTACCGTCTCGGGCTGAGCTGCAGCACAAAAGGGGCAAAGCCAATCAGCAATTGTGGTTAAAAAGAGCAGTTAGAAGAAAGTGATTCGTTTCATCAATTTAGGCCTATTTCCCGAAACAAGGCACATAAGGGGAAGGCTCAGTGGAGGCTGCAGGCCCTGGAGAGACCGGGAAGGACGGGGACTTGGAGGCCCTCGGCTCTGCTCATGGAGACCTGGGGAGCTGATCCGGACAAGGTTAAGGCTTGCTTCCCTTTCCTCCAGAGCTGCTGACGGGGTTTTGCTCTTGTCGGTCAGTCATCTGCCAAGCGGTCCTGCCAGGCTGTAAAGTGAGAAATGAATAACCCATAGGAAACCAAAAAAACAAGCAAAAGCCAAAATCTGGAGAGCTGACAGCCCCCGCCGAGCCTTCCCTCTGGGGGAAGGGCGAGGGGTATTCTGAGCCTGGCGTGCGGAAGAAGGCTTCCAAGAGCCCCCTTCCAATCTTGCTCCCTGCCCTTGAATTTCACCCCTTACACTGGGATTTGTATCCTTTATTAACCCCTCCCTCAATTCCATAGTGCTTATGTCCATATCAGTATTCATTAATTTCTACTGATGTCTGTCCCCAGCTCTAGATGGTAAGCTCGCTGACGGCAGAGAACGTGCCTACCACCTCTATTATATTGTACTCTCCCAAGTGCTTAGTACAGTGCTTTGCACATAGTAAGTGCTCAATAAATATGAGTGATTTTCCCCTCTCCCTCTACCCCCAGGAGACGTTCTCTGGGGAGATGCACGGGGCACTCTGCTGACCTAGGCAGATTATGGAACATTAGTAGCAGAGCATGGCAGGGGCTTGAAACTGACTGCTAGAGTCTGTTGCCCCTCTGCCCACCAAGCTGTAATCGGCTCTGGATCCGAGGAGGCCCCAGGGTGTGGCTGTGATTTAGCCTAGCAAAGGGATGGGGAGTGAGAAAATTTAGAGGGCTTGAGAGAACTCCATAGGTAGAACTGGTTCTCTTTTTCGAATATAAGGTGTGTCTGTCTCCCTCTAGAGGGCAAGCTCCTCGTGGTCAGGGAACGGATCACTTTTGCTTATTTTTAATTGTTTTTCTTGGTATTTGTGAAGTGCTTACTATGAGCCAGGCACTGTACTAAGTGTTGGGGTAGATATGAGCTAATCAGGTGGGACACAGTCCCTGTTCCACATGGGGCTCACAGTTTTAATCCCCATTTTACAGATGAGGGAACTGAGGCACCGAGAAGTTAAGTGACTTGCCCAAAGTCACACAGCTGACGAGTGGCCGAGCCGGGATTCGAACCCATGACCTCTGACTCCAAAGCCCGTGCTCTTTCCACCGAGCCACGCTGCTTCTCATTACCCAAGGTCACACAGCAGAGTAGCACACGGCAGAGTAGTGGCAGAGCCGGATTTGGAATGCAGGTCTTTCTGTCTCCCAAACCTTCCCAAGCACTGAGTCCAGGGCATCACGTTTGGTGGGAGCTCAGCAAATGACATGGTGAGCTGTTATATCCCCTCTTCCAAAGAAGCTGGGTGACCTAGTGGAAAGAGCACAGACCTGGGAGTCAGTGGACGTGGGTTCTAATCTTGGTTCTGCCACAGATCTGCTGTATGACGTCGGGCAAATCACTTCACTTTTCTGTGCACTACCTCATTTGTAAAATGGGTATTCAATCCTATTCCCTCCTACTTAGACCGTAAGCCCCATGTGGGACAGGGACCGTGTCCAACCTGATGAACTTGGATCTACCCCAGAGCTTAGAACAGTGCTTGGCACACAGTAAGAGCTTAACAAGTACCATAACCATTATTATTATTAAGGAGTACATGACCCACAGCCACTTGATTCCCTCTAGCCATTCGGTCCGGTGGCCAGCCCGGAGGGACCTGCTCCTCGGACGGACGAGATGGGAGCCCTCCACCGTGCCCTGATGTTGACATTACTTACATTAGCTGGGTATTCATTCCCTGGGCTTTGAAATTTTTATAAACCATCCCATTACCCCATTTTAATCAACAAAGCTCGCATGCTTATCAGTAGGCTTTGCCTTATGATGGCAGACATTGATTAAGATGTGCTTAATGGATTATCAGATATTATCTCCTGTGTAATTTGTAAAGAATTAAGTTAATAATTTTCCCATCCTAGTTTCCAGAAAATGTGACTCTCTTTAATAAGGTATGATTTATTGCTGGGACACACGATTAGTCTTCTACAGGGTCTGGGAATTGAATTTATGAGAGCCGCTCAGTCATACAGGATTAAAACAACACATTCGAAACACTCGTGGAATGAAGACTATTCCAAAGGCACGATCTCTTGGTATGTGAAGGGCCTGCTTTTGGTTGGCATGGAATACTTCAGACAACCTGCTGATTGGTCCCTTTTCCCCCAGATGAGCCCAGTATGGTGAAAGGAGAGGTTGTATGGAGGTCATCGAGGGCCCAGAGGGGAAACTGCAGAGATTGGTTGCCAGCAGTTTTGGGTTCTAGTCCTGGCTCCATTGTTTGTTTGCTGTGTGGCCTCAGACAAGTCACCTTACTTCTCTGTCCTCAGTTTCTTCCTCTGTAAAATGAAGATTCAATACCTTCTCTCTTAAATTATGAGCCCAATTGGGACATCATTCTCTCATCTCTATACTAGAGTTTAGCACAGTGCTTGGCACTGTATTCATTCATTCATTCATCCAATAATATTTATTGAGCACTTACTGTGAGCAGAGCACTGTACTAAGTACTTGGGAAAGTACAATACAACAATAAACGGTGACATTACCTGCCCACAATGAGCTTGCTTGCAGTCTAGAGTCGGGGAGACAGACAGTACAAATAAATAAAATTGCAGATATGTACATAAGTGCTTTGCTGCTGCGAGTGGGGAAGAGCAAAGAGAGCAAGTCAGGGTGATGCAGAAGGGAGTGGCAGATGAGGAAATATGGGGCTTAGTCTGGGATTTAGATTCTTAGTAAGTGCCTAACAAAGACCCCAATTCCTTAGTGTCCTAGGTTTTCTGCTTCTGCTCCCCAACACCTTCCCCGAGTTCCGACCCCCCGCACCTGTCTGGGGTGGGGTTTGCGTGATGAGACGGCCGGCTGTCATGATGACAGCCCCTTCCTCCCCTTTCAGCCCACTGGGAATGGCGAACTATACCGAGCTTGGTTTCTCACAGGCTCAGCTGGTCCTTCCGTGGGCCCCAGTTCAATCTGCCTGTGTGGATGGGGAGGATGAGACGGTAAACATACCTCCTAGTGAGCAATCCAAACAAGCACTCTTGCCGGAGAGCACTCTGGTGAGCAGTCTTCCCGGTGAGCACTGACCCGAGTCAGTGCTTTACCTGTGAGCACTTCACCCAGCGAGAACAGATCCCCCATCTGAAATCATACCCAGCCCCGCGAGCCACAGGAGAGCCGTGTCCACTTGGCCCAAGTCTCACTGTGGTCTCAATGCCCAGAGCACTGAGGGAGGGAGAGGTCAGCTGATCCAGGGGTGGCAGTGATTCTCTCCTCCAGGGAATGGCCCATTCATTGCACCAACCCAAAAACCCTGACCCTGGTCAACAGCTATCCTCAAGCCAGGAAAATAATCCAACTGGGTTTTGCAACAGACAATAAGGAACAGGAAAAACATCTAAGACCACCCCCCTTAAACCCCAGGCCCCGACCACGGCCTACTCCTCCCTCCCCACCCCCGAACCTGGCATCAGCCCAGTGCTTGAAACCTACCCAGGGACCCTGCCTTGGGTACACCGCTCACTGGTGACTTCATTTGTAAGTAATGTTTTGATTGTCACAGATTATCCGCCGCACTCATCCCCCAACATGTGTTGTACAGCGAGATTGATTTTTGTGCTCCAGTATGAAAAGGTCACTTTGATCAATGCAATGTAATTGGCACTGAATTAGGATCATATCAGGTTATTTTGCTCTTTAATGATGAAATATTAAAGAATAGCATGGGTGGATTGCAGATGCTAAAGTGCACTTTAAACCTGCTCTCACGATGTTTTATTTTGTAAGAAAAATGGGGAGAAAAACCACTAAAGCGCAGAAAATGACCGTGATGCATTGGAAGAATGGCCCAGAATGATGTATTTTCACTGGAGATCGACAGGGAACCCAGACTCAAAACCCCAAGGCCTGCAGCCCGCCTAGCCTCTGCGATACCCAGAGAAGCCTTATAAGAAGGCATATTCATGACTGTGCTCATTATGGGCTAGTTAGAACTGTTAAGCCTTTTCATTCCCCATATGGTAATTATGTTTAAAAACATTGTGGGCTCCGCATCCACTTATTAGGCAAACCTCGGTTCTCCCCTCTCTGAGGCGTGGTAGTGTCCCCGGGTTCCGAAGCGTTTCCGCTTTACGGGGAATATTTTAAGGCGTCTGCCTCTTCTGCAGGTTGGCGCCGGAAGGTAATTATAAGCATCATAAGCAGCGTTAAATACTGTGTGTTATTTTCCCCATTGTAAATAGAAGCATTCTCCCGTTCTCCTGAAATGCCGTTGAATAAGGGCGAGCCCCATCAGATTAGACTTTTAAATGCAGGTAATGTTGCAGGAAATTTGTTCAACGCTTCTCTCCCATTAAGTCTATGATGTAGCTGCAGCAGGAACTCACGGGGCCGTTGGAAGAGGCTAGCCTATTTAGCGGCTGGAAATACTGTACTGCAAATACTGAAGCAAAAAATCCGGGAGGGCTGGGTGGAGGTGGGAGTGGACACTAGGGCTGGAGTTGGGGGAGGAGTCGTGAGCACGGACTAAGCAGGGGACGGAGCGTCACTCAGAGGATGGCGCATCACTGTGTAGGCGCCGAGTGAGAAGCAGCATGGCTTAGTGGCGAGAGCACGGGCTTGGGAATCAGAAGGATCTGGGTTCTAATCCCGGCTTCACCGCAAGTCTGTTGTGTAACCTTGGGCAAGTCGCTTCACTTCTCTGAGCCTCAGTTACCTCATCTGTAAAGTGGGGATGAAGACTGTGAGCCCTGTCAATGGGCAGGGACTGTATCTGTTGCCGATTTGTACATTCCAAGCGCTTAGTACAGTGCTCTGCACATAGTAAGTGCGCAATAAATACTATTGAATGAATGTGGGACAGGGACTGTGTCCAAACTGATTAACTTTTGTCTACCCCAGCTCTTAGAACAGTGCTTGGCACATAGTAAGTACTTAACAAGTACCAGAATCACTAAAGTCATCTCACTGACACTCTGTTTGTGTCTTTCAGCCCCCAGAACCCTCTGACCTCTGGGTTGGGAGTGTGCTGGGGTCGGGGGAAGGGAGCAGCAGGGAAGGAACAGGGGGAGGTGGCCCTAGGTCCTGGCCATTTCTATCTATCTATTGCCCATTTTTCCTTTTGTGTCTTTTTCCAATCAATCCATCAATCAACCCATATTATTGTCTACCAACTCTGTTTGATTGTACTTTCCCAAGTGCTTAATGCAGTGCTCTATATATAGTGAGCACTCAATAAATATTATTGATCGATAGATTGATTATTGAGTGCTCACTGTGTGTAGAGCACTGTACTGAGTGCTTGGGAAGCAGTGTGGCCTAATGGAAAGAGTATGGGTCTGAGAGGCAGAGGACCTGGGTTCTAAGCCGAGCTCTGCCACTTGTCTGCTGTGTGACTTTGGGCAAATCACTTTGCTTCTCTTTGCCTCAGTCTCCTCATCTGTAAAATGGGAATTGAATCCTACTCTCTCCTACTTAGAATGGAAAGCAAGGGATTAAGCCTTTGGGAAAGTACAATATAATACAGTTGATAAGAAGATCCCTTCCCACAAGGATTTACAATCTAGAAGGAGAGATAGGCATTAAGATAAATTACAGATTGGGGAAATGGTGGAAGTATAGGGATATGTACCTAAATGCTGAGCGGCTGGGGATGAAATAACAAGTGCTTAAGGGGATTAAATTAGAACTCAGGTCTCTTGACTCCCAGCCCCATGCACTTTCCACTGGACAACACTGCCACCTTCAATTCACAACCCAAAACAAATGTGCAGCATCATAACTGTAGCATTATCAGACATGTCCTTCAAAATCTCCCAGCATCTGAAGGCGACTCTCTGGAGTCAGAAATCAATGAGATATCCAAGATCCTGTTTCTGAGAGGAACTGTCTTTCCAGCTCTGGGGCCTTTTAGAAAAAAATGGAAATTATTTCTCTAAAGCACCCTGCTCCTCCAGGACTGTGACTCGAGGGGACTCCTAGGTGATAGGGGAAGTTTTGGCAACACCACACGTGAGAGCAATTAGGTGCTTTAAATTCTATTGATTTTCCTCCTGGTTGGATTGTGTTGTTTTAGAGAGAATTTAGTGGAAGGAGCCCTCCACAATTCTGCTGCTGCTGTTCATTTTGCTGCTCCACTGTACATCCTGAAGTGGGGAAGAAAAATGAATTGAGCTGATCGAGTTCTGTAAGAAGAAAGAACAGGCTAAGGCACAAACGTTTCAAGTTTCTGTTCTTCTGTCTTGTATCTAGTAATAAAAAGCTAATAATATTTATTAAGCACTATGTACCAAGCATTGGGGTGGATTCAGGACAATTGGATGGAACATAGTCCCTGTCCTTCCTGAGGCTTGCAGTCTAAGAGGGGGAGAGCAGGCATGTTATCCCCATTTATCAGATAAGGAAATGGAAGCCCAGAGAGGTTAGGTGATTTACCCAAGGTCACCCAGCAGGCCAAGGCCAGAGGGAGTTCTGGGGTTAGATTCCCAGTTCTCAGGGCTCAGGTCATAGATCCTGACAGGTTACCGGCCATGTGGTCCATTCCCTACAGTTTTCCCTGATTTTCCATAGTGTTTGTCACACAGTAGGACTTATCATCATCATCATCATTATTACTACTATTATTACTCTTAGGCCACACTGCTTCTCTTATGACATATAATAGAGGACATACATAGCATATAACAACCAGACCCCTCTGGTGACCAGAAAACCCCCCCTTTGAAAGTGATGCAGCTCTTAGAACAGTGCCTGACACACACTAAGTGTTTATCAAATATCATTTTTTAAAAAATGGAGGACAGATTTAGCCAAGGCCCTGAATAATGTCCAGAAACTTTCAGAATTGATTCTTTGGCATGTTCTCCCCATCTTAATCCATAATGACTCTCACACAGATTGAGGAAGAAAAATAATAAGCAGATGTCAAAGAGGGCTCTGGAAGGGGCCGGTCCAAGCCCCCAGGGTTCAGCCATCCGAGGCAGCAGTCAGATGCTGGCTGGTCACAAGGGTGACCCTGGCTCTGGACCGAGCCTCCCGCTCTGCTCCAACTGGGGCTGGCAGGAGCAGCATACAGGGAAATCATTTATGCTTTGGATTCGACCGTCATTTGAAGCTCTTGGAATGAAAATCAAGACAGAGTTTTGCCACTAGAGAGCTACACTCACTGTACTAACCGGGTCTAAGCATATCTAAATGCGTTGCCAGATCAATCGAAGGGTTCTGCAGCCACCCAGGCTGGGAGGGAGTGGAGAGGGGGTGGCTAGGTGGGGAGGGATGGCCAGGGTCACAGCACAATCCCAGGGAGACCTGAGAGAGAATTCTCATTCATGCAGAGAAAGTCACAGAATTCATATTTAGAAATTGCATAATCTGGATCTACTGAATTTGGAACTGACTTTCTTCCCTGCTCCCACACCAACCAGCATGCACACACACCGCTACCACCAATCTCTTCCCTCCTCGGCCTGCTGGGAAAAATCCAACCTGGAAAAGAGAATCAGAATAATAAGGGTTTCTGGGGCTGGATGAGGGCTGACATTTTTCCCAGGTGCTATCACATTTACGGTCTCGTTTTATTTTCAAACCAACCCCGAGAGACAGGCACTAATAGCCCTCTTTTACAGATGGGGAAACTGAGGCCCAGAAAAGTCGAGAGACTTGCTCATGGTCAGACAGCAGGTCAGTGGCAGAGCTCGGATTAGGACCCGGGTCTTTCCAGCGGATAAACCCTACACTTCCAGGGATTGGCAGCCAAGTGGAAAGCGCTAGGAGCTGGTATCCTGGTACCCTGGATTCTAGTCCCAGCTCTGCCCCGGGCATGCCATGTGACCTCAGAAAAGTCACCCCACCTATCCGAGCTTCAGTTTCCTCACCTATAAAATGGGGTTAAGATACCTGCTTTCCCAAACTCTTTGGTGGTGAGACGTGTGGGACAGGGAGTGGGGCCAATCTGATTATCACATATCTCCCTCCAGCCCTTAGCACAGTGCTTGGCACATAGCGAGGGCTCTTTTGGCCTGGACCATACCCACTCATGAATGTGTGGCATTTGATTAGGGTCCACGATAAGCCCCTAGCTACTGCCAGATCAATGATCCGGACACTTTCGCATCCTCTAAGGACATCTTGATGTGACACACTGCAATAGCCCAAACTGTTGTATAAATACCATGCATTTTTAAAAGTCCGTAATTATACAACTGCACAGTAGTCCATAACAGCTCCTTACGGACCTCGGCGTGAATAGTACGTATTTTCCAAACTCTTTCATTATGTAATTACATGACAGTCTGTAATTAAGCACTACTGGGTAAATATATAATTGAGGAGTTTTAAAAATCTGTCGACTGAGTACTTTAAAAAATACAACTGTGAAAAAGAGGAAATGCAGGCCCAGATTCACAGTTGAATATTTGGGGTATAGTGACTGTATTCAGGTTATCGTGCCTCAAACCTCTTCCCCCTGCAAATCTGCTGGACTTTCTCCCTAGCCATCTTTAAAGCCTCCCGATAGCCCATCTCCTCCAGGCAGCCGATCCTGATATGTTTCCAGCACGCCAAATCAAAGCAACTCAACAGGTGTAAGTATATACTTATACCTAACCGCAGCCTGAGTTTACACTGTGGGGAGGGAATGTGTCTACCGACCCTGTTATATTCTACTCTCCCAAGTGCTTAGTTTATTTCTCTGCACACAGTAAGTACTCAATAGGCACAATTGATTGATTGATTGTTTATCCATAGAAATTCAAATTCTCATTCAGTTGTTCATTCAGCTGACATATTTATGCCACTTTCAGTTAGCTTCTTATTCTTCTTCCTCCTCCCACTGTTTGTAAATTAATTTTTGCTTATCTTGTACCCCTAATAATAGCAATAATGAAAATAATGATTATTGTGATATTTATTAAGCCCTTACTCTGCACCAAGCACCGTGATAAGCACTGTGGTAGATACAATTGTCAGTCTCAGTCCCTACCCCACAGCCCTGTCACAGTCCAAATGGGAGGGAGAACAGATGATATTCTATCCCCATTTTACAGATGAAGAAACTGGGCACAAAGAAGGCCAGATTCTGATTGACTCTCAATGACAGTTCACCTGCTCCCCTTTAGACCGTGAATCCGCTGCAGGGGTAGGGGCCATATATCATTCCCACCTGTGCACTCTCTGCATCTAGTACCTTTTGTGTGCCTAATGTGTGTAGAGCACTGTAATGGGTTGCCGACTGAGGCAAGAGCACTGTACTGGACTCTTGGGAGCATACGTTAGAAATGAAAGTCAGGACACTCTGCCCTCATGGAATTTACAATCAAAGGGATTATGCTGCTCAACAGCATACCCTGAGTGGATGAGAGAGCTTGCTTGGAGCGTGGCTTGTTCCAGAGAGTTAAAATCTCTTTCGTATTTGCACAGAGCTTTGGAAATGACAGGAGGCTTGTGTCACCATCCTGGATTGAAGAATCGTGTCCTTCGGACGGGTTGTTCTTCCTGATCAAACTCTACCACCGTGAGCACCAGATCAATCTGGCCTAGTGACAACTGAGGCATCGCTTCCATCATTATTGTCCCTTCCTTCAGGCATTGACCGTCAGCCTTAAAATCAAAAATTAGCCCCAAGCAAAAATAAATCCGATGCTTGGAGAAATGGTCACTCGTTGGGCCTCTCTGGGCCCCAGTCACCTCCTCTGTCAAGCAGGGGGATGATTCCTGCCTTCCAGCGTTGTTGGAAGGAGAAAATGAGATCACTCTCAGGAGAGGACTTTGAAAAATCAAGGCATGGGAGCTACTCAAGGCACGGGAGCTATTGACTCTCCTCACGAGGGGCTCAGTATTCAGTGCATTGTCCAATCCCCGGAGTTGACCTCTCCTCTACTCACTTGATTTTTCAAAGCGGAAGTAAAGCATCCGAAGCCCTTGCCACAAGGTCTTCCTAGAGG